>NC_134362.1:109866063-110131063 GCF_048569485.1 Anomaloglossus baeobatrachus
GAAGTCACTATACAAGTTGAACATGCCATAAACAAGGGATGTCATCACATGAGTACCACAAAGATGGGATACAATGTCCAACGCAATGCTATGTCACAACGGAGCATACACACAACACAACACACCAGTGATCGGTTATGAACCGCAAACACAAGCACTGGGAGCCACAACAGACACGACTGAAATTTCCAAACAGCCTTTTCAAGTGAAGGGCTAATCAATACGCAGATGCGTAAACCTATCAAAGCGAGGGAGGCGTGATTCCTTATTGGAACATACACGGCCACGATTGGACGCAGGAGCGATGTTGTTCGTCGTTCAAGGGGTGTCACACGTAGCGATGTGTTCTGCGTACAGAAAAACGACCCATCTGCGGCATGAATGTGCTGTCCCTGTGCCAGCAGCCTGCGCTGCTCGGATCCGGGCCTTCAGGGGTGGTGGCTCAAGGGTCTCCGGACCCGGGGGTCTCGCGGACACGCCGAATAAATGGGGGGACGTAGATCTATGGGCTAGGCCGTAGTAAGTTCGTGACGCCACCCACGGTGTGTGGTGAGGTGGGACACCACCGCTGCTGTTACGGAGCACCCGAGGGAGATGTTGCGCAGCAAGTTGTTAACCCCTCCGTGGGTAGGGATAGTGGCCCCGTGACCCGGTGGCTCGGTGCGGGGAATGGCGACCGCAGGGGATGCTAGTGTACTCATTGTTAGTAAAACACACAAGTCTCTGGTAAAGCAAGGTGATGGTGGCTGGTGCCGTGGCCGGTTGCGTTCAGGTCCCCCACCCGGCTGGTGGTCTCTATCCTTTTCCTGCACTGTTGTGTGTAAGGTGGACTTTCCTAGTGTAAAACTCAGGAGTCCGCTCCCGGCTGGATGTAGCCTAAGGAGCACACACATACTGTAAGCACACACATTCCCAACGGGGACTTTAACTGTGGGTAGCCGGGAACCGCTACCTAATACTCTTCATATTTGGGACTGGAGAGTGGCGGAGAGGGATCGATGTGCAGCTGGGCTCCCATGGTCACCCTCCTTCTGACATCAAGGGCAAACCACCCCCTCTTGCCGCAGTGCCGAGTGTAGGTCACTAGCTCCCCGGGCTCCAGGTCCCGGTCCGGGTGACCGACGGGCAGATGAGGGGCCACGTCCCTCCGGGACACAAATAATGCCCGGCTAGTATATGAACCCCCATCCCTTTTGGGGGTTAAAATGCCAGACCAGGCCTTCATATGTCGGGCCCCTTACCCGGTATGTGGCATTCCGCAGATTGTCCTTCTCTGTGTAGGTCCGGGACAGGACCTCCGCCTTCCTCTTCTCCCGAGCGGCGATCTCCTTTCCTAGCTGGCGCCACTGCGGCTCCCAGTATGGAGCATCAGTTGCCTGCTCCGGCTCACCTTGCGCGGGGGCTGGGCCCAGTTGGAGTCCCTCCGTGCCGGCTACGACCGGCACCTTTGGCAGTGGGGGACCCCGCTGTGACATGGCCCGCTCTGCTGCCTTGCAGCTACATCTCCGCTGCGCCTCAGCCGAGGCTGGGAGTCTGGGAGCGGCCAGTGTGGCTTGCTGCACTGGCTTCCGGTCAGGGACTGCTTCCGCCGTGGCCGGGCGGACTGCCAGGGCAGTTGTCATCTCGGGCGTGGCTTCTTCTGGGACCGGGATCACTGTCGGGTCCAAGGCTGGACTGGGCACCTTCCGAGCACTGGTCTGGCGTGAAGCCGGTGTTGGTGCCGGGGCGGTGATGGGCTTGCTGCTGGCGGCGTCCGCTAGCTGGTCCTCATGGGCCGACGGGACGGGCACCGCTGCCGGTGTTGGTGGCAGTGGACCGAGCAGGGGGTCGGCAGCAGGTACGGGCAACAAGGTAGGCAGCATGGCGGGCAGGGTCAGGCCGGGCCCCTCAGCCTGGTTGACCAGTCCCTGAGGGACATAGGGGCGTGGGTCGCTTACCCGCTCCTCCAAGGTTGCCTCCACTTCACGAGCCCGAACGGCTGCAGCCAACTCCGCCATCTCAGCTGTCCATCGTTCAAGGATAAAGCGCGCCTGTGCCTGGATCCGGCGGCACATGCACTCCGTCTGGGCTTCTACCCAGGCCGCTGTTCCGGGCATGAGCCCCTGCACTCCGGGCTTGCCAGACGAGTCGGCCATGTTGCTCTGATGGTGTCCAGGAACAAGAAGGGTGGCAGGTTCCTGGAGTCCCTGCCCTTCATCTGCTCGGTGACATGTCGCAGAATCTTCACCAGCCCCCCCCCTTGGTCTTTTGTTGGCACTTCTTTCTGCGGCCTGTTAGTTTCGTTTTGCGACTTCCGGGCTCGCTTTCTGGCCGCGTTCCCAGGGGGCGGGGCTTCGGCTTTCGTGCCCTTTCTCGGGGAAGAAGATGCTGGGCTGTAGTTTTCGCGCCCAAAATGGCGGCAAAATGGCGACTTCTGAAAATTTGGCAATGAATCACCGCTGACTGTCCAATACAAGGCGCACTTCCACAAGGTAAGTGGATGGGTAAATATCCTGTTCGTGACGCCACCTTTCGGGGTGTGCCGGCCCCATGCCAGCAGCCGGTGCTGCTCGGATCCGGGCCTTCAGGGGTGGTGGCTCAAGGGTCTCCGGACCCGGGGGTCTCGCGGACATGCCAAATAAATGGGGGGACGTAGATGTACGGGCTAGGCCGTAGTAAGTTCGTGACGCCACCCACGGTGTGTGGTGAGGTGGGACACCACTGCTGCTGTTACGGAGCTCTCGGGGGAGATGTTGCGCAGCAAGTTGTTAACCCCTCCGTGGGTAGGGATGGTGGCCCCGGGACCCGGTGGCTCGGTGCGGGGAATGGCGACCGCAGGGGGTGCTGGTGTATTCACTGTTAGTAAAACACACAAGTCTCTGGTAAACCAAGGTGATGGTGGCCGGTGCCGCGGCCGGTTTCGTTCAGGTCCCCCACCCGGCTGGTGGTCTCTATCCTTTTCCTGCACTGCTGTGTGTAAGGTGGACTTTCCTAGTGTAAAACTCAGGAGTCCGCACCCAGCTGGATGTGGCCTAAGGAGCCGTGCCCGCAGACGCTGGCCCGTGGGATCTATGGGCCCTGGCGGTGACATCTTATCCCTAATCGGTGGGCTGTTGTCTTCTATGAGGGACTTTGGGTGGGACATGACCTCTAGTCCTGGCCTCAATCGGTTAATTAGCCAGTTCCACTTGGTTCTGGTCCTGGCTTCAGGGTCCAAGTATCCCCCTTTGTGCTACGGTTTCCGGGTCAGTTACCTGTGTCGGTACCGGTGGGCTACAACCCTGTCCCGGTCCACCTCAGTTCTGCCAAGCCGTCTTCCCATCTCCTGCTGATGGAAACCACCGTCTGCCTCCTAGCCAGTGGCACCAGGGTTCCTACCCTGGCACCGTTCAACTTGAACTTCCTTACTGGAGCTACACTTAGCTCCAGCCCATACTCCTCTCCAAACTGAACTCCAAACACTTTCTTGCTTGTTTTCCCGCCCCAGGCTGTCTAGACCCCTGGGTGGGCGTGTCCAAACCGCCTGGTCACACCCACTGGTGTGTCTATCTTTCCCTAAGGGAGGGTGATTAGGGTTTTTGGTTGGCTGTATGTTTCCTAGTGAGGGAATGGTGTTATGCAGGGGCCTAACTGTGACTACCTGGTTTTGCCAGGGCGTTACATGAACAACCAACGATATTATGAAAATGAACGACGTGACAACGATCAACAATTTTTGATGCTTTTGCGATCATTGATCGTCGCTCCTAGGTGTCACACGCAACAATATCTCTAACGATGCCGGATGTGTTTCACTACCGACGTGACCCCGACGATATACCGCTAGCGATGTCGCAGCGTGTAGAGCACCCTTTAGGGACAAAAGCCTTGTAGGGGGTGATTAACCTGCAAACACGGCAGTACACACAAGGAATACACAGAATGGACAGAGCACCACGCCTAAAATATGAACCTGCAAAAAAAATTATACACACACACACACACACCCATATTCCACCATCACACTGTCTCTTTCTATTGGTTCTATGTCAAACTCAAGTCAGACTTTCCAGCTCTTTGTAGCGTTAAAAGGTTTCTTAACTGGAACTCATACATTCAAGCCTCCTGCTCTTAGCCGTCACACCACAGTTTGACGACTCACCTTGACCCCATATTTTTCATTTATTTTGTGCAAAATCTGTCCAGAACTTTTATAAACATAAGATGCAGACTTTTTCTTAATAATGTGATCAACTTTTAAGGAAGTTTTCCATGGTCATCTTCTAGGTTTGTCAGCTTGTTCCATAATCTTCTTTTTCTTTCTTTATTACAGTATGCATGATACTTGACTCTGAGAACAGTTGAATTCCATAGCTACCTCTTTTTTTTGGCTTTTGCATGACTTCCCTCTCAGAATAATAAACTTCCTGGTATCTGGTGATAAATTTTGCTTTGTCTTTGCCATACTTTATCATAAAAACACAAAAACAAAAAAAAAATCGTAGGCAAAATTAGACTACCCAAATATGACAAAATATGCAAAACATTTGCCCCAGCAAATGTGGAAAACTAACATAAAAGGAATAAAACACCGTCAAACACAATTTTCACCCTAAGGCTATGTCCGCACTTTGCGTCGTCCTACTTGCAGTTCAAAACGCATCCTCTGGCAGTAATTGATTTTGCCAAAGTTGCTTTTGACCACAAATTAGCGCTAAAAACGCATGCGTATTTACCGCGTTTTAGCCGCGTTTTTAGCGCTTTTTACATGCTTTTCCATTGTGTTTTTAAAGATGCTTTTTGAACATAAAGACACTGCTAAATAAATTTAAACAGTCGAACACAATGAAAAAAGGGAAAAAAAAAGGAACACATAATTATTGAAATGATAAATAATATAGTTATATATCTCATAACTAGAGATGAGCGAACCGGTCGCGGTTCGGCTCGAGGTTGGTTCGCCGAACGGACCTCCCGTTCGAGTTCGGTTCGTCGAACGTTCGACGAACCGAACTCGAACTGCATAGGAAACAATGGCAGGCAATCACAAACACAGAAAAACACCTAGAAAACACCCTCAAAGGTGTCCAAAAGGTCACAAACAACTCACAACACATGGGAAAGTGACAAGGACATATACTCATGCGAAAACAAAAGAGCTGGACAAGGAAAAAGAGGAGGACACACAGATATATGAGTATATGCAAGGAAACATGCCATTATTGTGCAACTTGAGCCCTGCTCATTCTTGGCTTCCAATCTTGATAAATTGCCTGAGCTCGCCACGTACGTCTTGGGGATCTTGTCGTGTCCTGCAGCCAGCGTTCTCTCGGAACCTGTCTTCAGTGCTGCTGTGGGTCTGCTGGCAGATAAGCACACGTGTCTGTCCACTGACAATGTGGACATGGCTCTCAGAGGACTTTTCTTCCCCGGGGTCAGCCAGGGGACGGGAAAGGCACGCGTATTTTTGAGAGTGCTTCATGCAAAGCATCTTTTTCTTTTTCAAAAGGGGGCTCAACCGATGCCAGTCAAGTGGGGTGTGTGTGGCCCAGTGAGTGGCAACGAGGGAGACTGTGGTTGGAGTCCCCTCGCTGTGTTTCTAAAAGAACCAAGATGAACAAGTCATGGCTCTCAGAGGACTTTTCTTCCCCGGGGTCAGCCAGGGGACGGGAAAGGCACGCGTATTTTTGAGAGTGCTTCATGCAAAGCATCTTTTTCTTTTTCAAAAGGGGGCTCAACCGATGCCAGTCAAGTGGGGTGTGTGTGGCCCAGTGAGTGGCAACGAGGGAGACTGTGGTTGGAGTCCCCTCGCTGTGTTTCTAAAAGAACCAAGATGAACAAGTCATGGCTCTCAGAGGACTTTTCTTCCCCGGGGTCAGCCAGGGGACGGGAAAGGCACGCGTATTTTTGAGAGTGCTTCATGCAAAGCATCTTTTTCTTTTTCAAAAGGGGGCTCAACCGATGCCAGTCAAGTGGGGTGTGTGTGGCCCAGTGAGTGGCAACGAGGGAGACTGTGGTTGGAGTCCCCTCGCTGTGTTTCTAAAAGAACCAAGATGAACAAGTCATGGCTCTCAGAGGACTTTTCTTCCCCGGGGTCAGCCAGGGGACGGGAAAGGCACGCGTATTTTTGAGAGTGCTTCATGCAAAGCATCTTTTTCTTTTTCAAAAGGGGGCTCAACCGATGCCAGTCAAGTGGGGTGTGTGTGGCCCAGTGAGTGGCAACGAGGGAGACTGTGGTTGGAGTCCCCTCGCTGTGTTTCTAAAAGAACCAAGATGAACAAGTCATGGCTCTCAGAGGACTTTTCTTCCCCGGGGTCAGCCAGGGGACGGGAAAGGCACGCGTATTTTTGAGAGTGCTTCATGCAAAGCATCTTTTTCTTTTTCAAAAGGGGGCTCAACCGATGCCAGTCAAGTGGGGTGTGTGTGGCCCAGTGAGTGGCAACGAGGGAGACTGTGGTTGGAGTCCCCTCGCTGTGTTTCTAAAAGAACCAAGATGAACAAGTCATGGCTCTCAGAGGACTTTTCTTCCCCGGGGTCAGCCAGGGGACGGGAAAGGCACGCGTATTTTTGAGAGTGCTTCATGCAAAGCATCTTTTTCTTTTTCAAAAGGGGGCTCAACCGATGCCAGTCAAGTGGGGTGTGTGTGGCCCAGTGAGTGGCAACGAGGGAGACTGTGGTTGGAGTCCCCTCGCTGTGTTTCTAAAAGAACCAAGATGAACAAGTCATGGCTCTCAGAGGACTTTTCTTCCCCGGGGTCAGCCAGGGGACGGGAAAGGCACGCGTATTTTTGAGAGTGCTTCATGCAAAGCATCTTTTTCTTTTTCAAAAGGGGGCTCAACCGATGCCAGTCAAGTGGGGTGTGTGTGGCCCAGTGAGTGGCAACGAGGGAGACTGTGGTTGGAGTCCCCTCGCTGTGTTTCTAAAAGAACCAAGATGAACAAGTCATGGCTCTCAGAGGACTTTTCTTCCCCGGGGTCAGCCAGGGGACGGGAAAGGCACGCGTATTTTTGAGAGTGCTTCATGCAAAGCATCTTTTTCTTTTTCAAAAGGGGGCTCAACCGATGCCAGTCAAGTGGGGTGTGTGTGGCCCAGTGAGTGGCAACGAGGGAGACTGTGGTTGGAGTCCCCTCGCTGTGTTTCTAAAAGAACCAAGATGAACAAGTCATGGCTCTCAGAGGACTTTTCTTCCCCGGGGTCAGCCAGGGGACGGGAAAGGCACGCGTATTTTTGAGAGTGCTTCATGCAAAGCATCTTTTTCTTTTTCAAAAGGGGGCTCAACCGATGCCAGTCTAGTGGGGTGTGTGTGGCCCAGTGAGTGGCAACGAGGGAGACTGTGGTTGGAGTCCCCTCGCTGTGTTTCTAAAAGAACCAAGATGAACAAGTCATGGCTCTCAGAGGACTTTTCTTCCCCGGGGTCAGCCAGGGGACGGGAAAGGCACGCGTATTTTTGAGAGTGCTTCATGCAAAGCATCTTTTTCTTTTTCAAAAGGGGGCTCAACCGATGCCAGTCAAGTGGGGTGTGTGTGGCCCAGTGAGTGGCAACGAGGGAGACTGTGGTTGGAGTCCCCTCGCTGTGTTTCTAAAAGAACCAAGATGAACAAGTCATGGCTCTCAGAGGACTTTTCTTCCCCGGGGTCAGCCAGGGGACGGGAAAGGCACGCGTATTTTTGAGAGTGCTTCATGCAAAGCATCTTTTTCTTTTTCAAAAGGGGGCTCAACCGATGCCAGTCAAGTGGGGTGTGTGTGGCCCAGTGAGTGGCAACGAGGGAGACTGTGGTTGGAGTCCCCTCGCTGTGTTTCTAAAAGAACCAAGATGAACAAGTCATGGCTCTCAGAGGACTTTTCTTCCCCGGGGTCAGCCAGGGGACGGGAAAGGCACGCGTATTTTTGAGAGTGCTTCATGCAAAGCATCTTTTTCTTTTTCAAAAGGGGGCTCAACCGATGCCAGTCAAGTGGGGTGTGTGTGGCCCAGTGAGTGGCAACGAGGGAGACTGTGGTTGGAGTCCCCTCGCTGTGTTATACATGCTTTTAGAAGGGCATGACATGGCTTGGAGGTTGACTTTCATAAAATGCAAACTGTTGGCTACCAAAATGCTGCCTTTCCAACAACTGTGGTTATAGGCAATGAGGAACATACTGATGAAGATGAGACGCAGATACCCGATTGGGATGACAACTTAAATATTCGGTCAGGGCAAGAAGAAACTCGGTCTGAGGGGGAGGGGAGTGCAAACACAACAATTGATGATGAAGTTCTAGATCCCACCTACTGTCAATCCACAGTCAGACACTCGAAGAGGTCAATAGAGGCGGTGGAGGAGGATGCAACCGACGTCGAAGTAACCTGGCGCCTTCCTGGACACAGTCGGAGCACTGGTAGCACGTCTACAACTGCATCCTCAGCCACCACTCTGCCTCTGAGCATTATTCGGGGTGGATCAACAGGTCGCATGGCCTCTAAGCCTTGCCTAGCCTGGTCCTTTTTTGACATAAAAAAAGATCGGCCAAATTATGTGATCTGTAACATTTGCCATGGTTATCTTAGTAGAGGTCAAAACCTCAGCAGTTTGACAACTTCTTCCATGAATCGTCACATGAATAAATATCATATGGCCTGGTGGGAAGCTCACCGTGCTGCAATGCGGCCTAGTGGAGCCAACCATCCACCGCCTGCCCCTTCCAGGGCATCCGCGCGCTCGTCATCTTCTAGGACTGTGGGGACAGCTGTCACACCTGTTTTTCCACCCACAACTTCCACCACTGTAACCGCAACAGGCAGTTTGCTTGGTAGGTCGTCAGTTGGTTTGGAAGGGGAAACAAGTGAGTGTGTACAGCTCTCTCAGACATCGATAGCACCAACTTTGGATGAAGGCAACATCATGTCTCCGCCTGCACTTTCCTCCCAAAGCTGCATTTTTCCAGGGACACCCTACTCAACACCGTCTACACACAGCAGCCAGATCTCTGTCCCTCAGATGTGGTCAAATAAAAGGCCACTTCCTTCGACCCATGACAAAGCGAAGAGGTTGACTCTATCCCTCTGTAAGCTGTTGGCTACAGAAATGCTGCCTTTCCGCCTAGTGGACACACAGGATTTTAGAGACCTTATATCTGTCGCTGTGCCCCAGTACCAGATGCCTAGTCGCCACTACTTCTCTAAGAAAGGTGTGCCCGCGCTACACCAGCATGTCGCACACAATATCACCGCTTCCTTGAGAAACTCTGTGTGTGAACGGGTGAATTTCAGCACCGATACTTGGACCAGTAAGCATGGACAGGGACGTTACATGTCGCTGACTGGGCACTGGGTAACTATGGTGATAGATGGTGAAGGGTCTGCTGCACAAGTCTTGCCGTCCCCACGACTTGTGTGTCAATCCTCTGTCTGTCCAAGTTCCGCCACTGCTTCTGCATCCTCCACCTCATCTGGGTCCTCCACCTCCGCCCCAAGCCTGCCTGGTCAGGCCACCAGCGTTCTCACTGCGCAGAAGGAATCACGCACCCCTCATTACTATGCTGGCAGCAGAGCGCAACGGCATCAGGCGGTCTTTAGCTTGACATGTCTTTGGAATAAGAGTCACACAGCTGAGGAGTTGTGGTCAGCTCTGCGGTCCGAGTTTAATAAATGGTTGTCTCCACTCAACCTGCAGCCTGGTAAGGCCGTGTGCGACAATGCTGCAAACCTGGGTGCGGCCCTTCGCCTGGGCAAGGTGACACACGTGCCTTGTATGGCTCACGTGTTGAACCTTGTTGTCCAGCAATTTTTAACACACTATCCCGGCCTAGATGGCCTTCTGACCAGGGCACGGAAACTGTCTGCAGTGCTCACTTCCGCCGTTCAAGCGCCGCAGCTGAGCGACTTGCATCGCTCCAGAAGTCTTTCGGCCTGCCGGTTCATCGCCTGAAATGCGATGTGGCGACACGCTGGAATTCAACTCTCCACATGTTACAGCGACTGTGGCAGCACCGCAGAGCCCTGGTGCAATACGTCATGACGTATAGCCTGGGCCAACGAGATGCAGAGGTGGGGCAGATCACCCTGATGGAGTGATCTCAGATCACGGACCTATGCACCCTTCTGCACAGTTTCGACATGGCGACGAATATGTTTAGCGCTGACAATGCCATTATCAGCATGACGATTACAGTCATTTACATGCTGGAGCACACGCTAAACACTATTCGGAGTCAGGGGGTGGGACAACAGGAAGGGGAGGAACTACAGGAGGATTCATATGCGCAAGACACAACAACATCACCAAGGTCCAGACGTTCATCATCACCAACGCGGCAGGCATGGGACCATGGGGGACAGGGATCAACAAGGGCGCATGGTAGCAGGCGAGATGTTGAGGAAGGTGCAGGAGGACATGAAGATATGGAGGACGAACTGTCCATGGACATGGAAGACTCAGCTGATGAGGGGGACCTTGGTCAAATTTAAGTTGAAAGAGGTTGGGGGGAGATGACAGAGGAAGAAAGAACGGTTAGCACCTCTATGCCACAAACACAGCGTGGACTTGGTCCGCATGGCTGCGCAAGACACATGAGTGCCTTCTTGTTGCACTACCTCCAACATGACCCTCGTATTGTCAAAATTAGAAGTGATGATGACTACTGGCTTGCCACACTATTAGATCCCCGGGACAAGTCCAAATTTTGTGACATAATTCCACCCATAGAAAGGGACGCACGTATGCTGGAGTATCAGCAGAAGCTGTTACTCGATCTTAGCTCGGCTTTTCCACCAAACAACCGTGCAGGTGAAGGGAGTGATTCTCCCAGTTGTAACTTGACAAACATGGGACGGCCTCGTCATCTTCAACAGTCTACCCGTACCAGTAGGACCGTATCTGGTGCTGGTAACAGCAATTTTATGGAATCTTTTCATAATTTTTTTAGACCCTCCTTTGCAAGGCCACCAGAGACATCAAGTGTGTCACATAGTCAACGGATGGAGAGGATGATACAGGAGTATCTCCAAATGAACATCGATGCAATGACTTTGCAAATGGAGCCTTGCTCCTTTTGTGCTTCAAATCTAGAAAAATGTCAAGAGCTCTCCAGTTACGCCTTGAAGATTTTGTCGTGTCCAGCTGCCAGCGTTGTCTCTGAACGTGTCTTCAGTGCTGCTGGGTGTGTGCTGACAGATAAGCGCACGCGTCTGTCCAGTGACAATGTGGACAGACTGACGTTCATCAAAATGAACAAGTCATGGATCCAGAAGGAATTTACTACCCCTGTGTCATCCTGGGGAGAGTAAATGCTTGTGGATTTGGAATGTGCTTGATGCAAATCAAAACATCCTGTTTGCAACTAGGGCACAAGTCCTGCCACTGATGGGGTGTCTGTGTGCCCAATTTGGGGAAAAAAGGTAGACTCCGCTTGGAGTAACCCTTGCTTGCTGTGTTTTTTAAAAATGGTACAAGATGAACAGATCTGAAGGCAAGATGAAGGCAACATCATGTCTCCGCCTGCACTTCTCTCACAAACCTGCATTTTTCCAGGGACACCCTACTCAACACCGTCTACAGACAGCAGCCAGATCTCTGTCCCTCAGATGTGGTCAAATAAAAGGCCACTTACTGCGACCCATGACAAAGCTAAGTGGTTGACTCTATCCCTCTGTAAGCTGTTGGCTACCGAAATGCTGCCTTTACGCGTAGTGGACACACAGGATTTTACAGACCTTATGTCTGTCGCTGTGCCCCAGTACCAGATGCCCAATCACCACTGCTTCTCCAAGAAAAGCATGCCCGCGCTACACCAGCATGTCGCACACAACATCACCACTTCCTTGAGAAAATCTGTGTGCGACAGGGTGCATTTCAACACAGATACTTGGACCAGTAAGCATAGACAGGGTCATTACATGTCACTGACTGGGCACTGGCAAACTATGGTGAGAGATGGAGAAGGGTCTGCTGTACAAGTCTTGCCGTCCCCACGAGTTGTTTCAATCCTTGTTCTGTATGTAGAAGTTAATACACTGCTTCTGCCTCTTCAACCTCGTGTGGGTCCTCTACCTTGGCGCAAACCCTGTGTGGTCAGGCCACCCTTCCTTGCAACTGCGCACAAGGACTACCACACACCTCCTTACTATGCTGGCAGCAGAGCTCAATGCCATCAGGCGGTCAAAGTTTTACTTTGAAATGTATGGGAAATGTGAGTCACACCGCTATTACAGAGAATAGTAGTCAGGCAGGGTCAAAACATTAATTGAGGAACAGAAACAGAATGGGACGGCCAGGAAAGAATCAGAAAACAAGCAGAGGTGAAATGCGTATCGGCCAACAAGGTACATAAACAGCAAGCAGGAAAAGTAGTCAGGTAACAAGCACACAAAATCATAAAACTGAACTGGGGGTAAAATTAACCAGAGGTTCATAGCTATGTCTGGCAGTGGTCTGCAGACAGGATGGGCATAAAAAAGGGTGTGGTGTCTTCCCATTGGTTGTAGCTGAATGATGGTATTTCATCTGTGAGATACCCACCAGCTACATTCAGCCAGAGATTCTGCATCTGTCAAGGTAATGCAGCCCAGTGGGTGAGCATAACCTGCGTCCACCTGCGCCGCTGGCATCGACTACTCTCCCATCATCAGCACTATTCATGAAAGGAACACGTTGTCACCTGGCGACCGGAGTACAAATTGACGGAGCGGACTCCGTTGGTGACTTAACAGCCGTGTGCGGCAATGATGCAAACCTGGCTGCGGGCCATCCTCAGGGCAATGTGACACACGTGCCTTTTAGGGCTCACGTGTTGAACCGAATTCGCCAGCAATTTTTAAAACACCATCACGGCCTACATGGCCTTGTGCAGTGGGCACGCTCGCTATGTGCTCACTTCCATCGTGCGCACACAGCAGCTCAACAACTTTCATCACTCCGGAAGTCTTAGGGTCTGGCAGTTAAACGCCGTAAATGCGATGTTTCGACACGCAGGAATTGGAATCTGCACATGTTGCAGCGTGTGTGGCAGCACCGCAGAGCCCTGCTGAAATACGGTAAGACATATAGCCTGGGATAACTTGATCCAGAGGTGGTGCAGATCACGCTGCTGGAGTGGTGTCAGATCAAGGACCTATGCACCCTGCTACACAGTTTTGAAATGTCGACGAAGATGTTTAGCACTGGCAATGTCATTCTCAGCGTGACAATTCTGGTCATCTACATGATGGAGCACACTGTAATTATTATTCGGAGTCAGGTGTTGGGACAAGAGGAAGGGGAGGAAGTACAGGAGGAGTCATATGCGGAAGGGATAACAAGATCTACGAGGTCCAGATGGTCAGCGGCACCTATGCGGCAGTCATGGTGAGGGAGAGGGATTAACAAGGGCGCATAGTATCAGCAAAAAGTGTTGATGAAAGTGCAGGAGCCCATGAAGAAATGGAGGACGAACTGGCGATGGGCATGGAAGACTCAGCAGATGAGTGAGAGCTTGCTCACATTTCGGTTGTGCGAGGTTGGGGGGAGAGGGCAGAGGAAGGATGCACGATTCTCACCTCTCTGCCACCAACACACCAAGGACTTGGTCCTCCTGGATGCACAAGACACATGAGCGCCTTCTTGCTGCACTACCTACATGACCCTCGGATTGTATGAATTTGAACTAATCCTGAATACTGGGTTGCCACACTGTTAGATCCCCGGTACAAGACAAAATTTGGCGAACTAATTCCTGCCATAGAAATAGACGCACGTATACAGGAGTATCTGCAGAATGTGGTACGCAATCTTAGATCTACTTGTCCACTAAACACCAGTGCTGCACAGAGTGAATCTCAACGCTTTGTCATGGATAGGAGGAAATGGTCTTTTACTTGTCCACATCGGAGGGACCGAGGGATGGCTGCTGTGCTGAGATGGCGTTGAGTACGGTGTCCCTGCTAGAGTTGAGCGCGGTTCGTGGTTCGTGGTTCTCCAGTTCGCGGCTCGAGTGATTTTGGGGCATGTTCTAGATCGAACTAGAACTCGAGCTTTTTGCAAAAGCTCGATAGTTCTAGAAACGTTCGAGAACGGTTCTAGCAGCCAAAAAACAGCTAAATCCTAGCTTGGTTTCTGCTGTAATAGTGTAAGTCACTCTGTGAATCAAACTATTATCACATTTCAGTGTATAGTGTGCGTGAACAGCGCCTTCAGATCACTGCTGTTTCTATAATGGCGATCGCCATTTTTTTTTTTTTTTTCTTGTCTTCCTTCCCTAAGCGCGCGCGTCTTGTGGGGCGGGCCAGCATGTCAGCCAATCACAGACACACACACACCTAAGTGGACTTTGAGCCAGAGAAGCAACGGCATGTGTGATAGGATCTGCATGTCACATGTCCCTGCATTATAAAACCGGACATTTTCTTCACGAACGCCATTATCTGCCTTCTGCGTCTTTGGTGTCAGACATCAGTGTCGCAGCTCCGTCCTCCTGAGTCCTATAGCCGATACAGCTGTATGCGCTGCATACACAGCGTTAGACAGCTTAGGGAGAGCACATTCTAGCAGTCCTTTTAAGGGCTCAAAGCGGCAGGGTCAGAGAGCCATAAGTGACAGGTCCTGCAAACAGCAACAGCGTCTGTGTAGCCCAGGTCAGGGATTTCCTCCCTGCATTTCACCATTAGGAGGGAATAGAAAGGCAGGCTTCCATTCCTCTACCCAGAGCACCACAATCCTGCCACTGTACCCTCTTGTCCTCTGCACACTCCAACTCATTCTAAGTAAGCCATTATACTAGCAAACACTCAGTGTACCTAGTGGCATCCTATACGTGGCTATTGGACTTTGCTATAGTCCCACTAGTGCAAAGACATTTGCAGAGCACGTCTGCCTGCATTGCACACTACAACTTTTTTAAACTAAGCAATTTTACTAGCAAACACTCAGTGTACCTAGTGGCATCCTATACGTGGCTATTGGACTTTGCTATAGTCCCACTAGTGCAAAGACATTTGCAGAGCACTTCTGCCTGCATTGCACACTACAACTTTTTTAAACTAAGCAATTTTACTAGCAAACACTCAGTGTACCTAGTGGCATCCTATACGTGGCTAATGGACTTTGCTATAGTCCCACTAGTGCAAAGACATTTGCAGAGCACTTCTGCCTGCATTGCACACTACAACTTTTTTAAACTAAGCAATTTTACTAGCAAACACTCAGTGTACCTAGTGGCATCCTATACGTGGCTATTGGACTTTGCTATAGTCCCACTAGTGCCAAGACATTTGCAGAGCGCATCTGCCTGCGTTGCACACTCCAACTAATTATAACTAAGCCATTATACTTGCACACACTAAGTGTTTTTTAGTGGCATCCTATACGTGGCTATTGGACTTTGCTATAGTCCTACTAGTGCCAAGACATTTGCAGAGCGCATCTGCCTGCGTTGCACACTCCAACTAATTATAACTAAGCCATTATACTAGCACACACTCAGTGAACCTAGTGGCATCCTATACGTGGATATTGGACTTTGCTATAGTCCCACTAGTGCCAAGACATTTGCAGCACGTCTGCCTGCGTTGCACACTCCAACTAATTATAACTAAGCCATTATACTAGCACACACTCAGTGTACCTAGTGGCATCCTATACGTGGCTATTGGACTTTGCTATAGTCCCACTAGTGCCAAGACATTTGCAGCACGTCTGCCTGCGTTGCACACTCCAACTAATTATAACTAAGCCATTATACTAGCACACACTCAGTGTACCTAGTGGCATCCTATACGTGGCTATTGGACTTTGCTATAGTCCTACTAGTGCCAAGACATTTGCAGAGCGCATCTGCCTGCGTTGCACACTCCAACTAATTATAACTAAGCCATTATACTAGCACACACTCAGTGAACCTAGTGGCATCCTATACGTGGCTATTGGACTTTGCTATAGTCCCACTAGTGCAAAGACATTTGCAGAGCACGTCTGCCTGCATTGCACACTACAACTTTTTTAAACTAAGCAATTTTACTAGCAAACACTCAGTGTACCTAGTGGCATCCTATACGTGGCTATTGGACTTTGCTATAGTCCCACTAGTGCAAAGACATTTGCAGAGCACGTCTGCCTGCATTGCACACTACAACTTTTTTAAACTAAGCAATTTTACAAGCAAACACTCAGTGTACCTAGTGGCATCCTATACGTGGCTATTGGACTTTGCTATAGTCCCACTAGTGCCAAGACATTTGCAGAGCGCATCTGCCTGCGTTGCACACTCCAACTAATTATAACTAAGCCATTATACTTGCACACACTAAGTGTTTTTTAGTGGCATCCTATACGTGGCTATTGGACTTTGCTATAGTCCTACTAGTGCCAAGACATTTGCAGAGCGCATCTGCCTGCGTTGCACACTCCAACTAATTATAACTAAGCCATTATACTAGCACACACTCAGTGAACCTAGTGGCATCCTATACGTGGATATTGGACTTTGCTATAATCCCACTAGTGCCAAGACATTTGCAGCACGTCTGCCTGCGTTGCACACTCCAACTAATTATAACTAAGCCATTATACTAGCACACACTCAGTGTACCTAGTGGCATCCTATACGTGGCTATTGGACTTTGCTATAGTCCCACTAGTGCCAAGACATTTGCAGCACGTCTGCCTGCGTTGCACACTCCAACTAATTATAACTAAGCCATTATACTAGCACACACTCAGTGTACCTAGTGGCATCCTATACGTGGCTATTGGACTTTGCTATAGTCCCACTAGTGCCAAGACATTTGCAGCACGTCTGCCTGCGTTGCACACTCCAACTAATTATAACTAAGCCATTATACTAGCACACACTCAGTGTACCTAGTGGCATCCTATACGTGGCTATTGGACTTTGCTATAGTCCCACTAGTGCCAAGACATTTGCAGCACGTCTGCCTGCGTTGCACACTCCAACTAATTATAACTAAGCCATTATACTAGCACACACTCAGTGTACCTAGTGGCATCCTATACGTGGCTATTGGACTTTGCTATAGTCCCACTAGTGCCAAGACATTTGCAGCACGTCTGCCTGCGTTGCACACTCCAACTAATTATAACTAAGCCATTATACTAGCACACACTCAGTGTACCTAGTGGCATCCTATACGTGGCTATTGGACTTTTCTATAGTCCTACTAGTGCCAAGACATTTGCAGAGCGCATCTGCCTGCGTTGCACACTCCAACTAATTATAACTAAGCCATTATACTAGCACACACTCAGTGAACCTAGTGGCATCCTATACGTGGCTATTGGACTTTGCTATAGTCCCACTAGTGCAAAGACATTTGCAGAGCACGTCTGCCTGCATTGCACACTACAACTTTTTTAAACTAAGCAATTTTACTAGCAAACACTCAGTGTACCTAGTGGCATCCTATACGTGGCTATTGGACTTTGCTATAGTCCCACTAGTGCAAAGACATTTGCAGAGCACGTCTGCCTGCATTGCACACTACAACTTTTTTAAACTAAGCAATTTTACTAGCAAACACTCAGTGTACCTAGTGGCATCCTATACGTGGCTATTGGACTTTGCTATAGTCCCACTAGTGCCAAGATATTTGCAGAGCGCATCTGCCTGCGTTGCACACTCCAACTAATTATAACTAAGCCATTATACTTGCACACACTAAGTGTTTTTTAGTGGCATCCTATACGTGGCTATTGGACTTTGCTATAGTCCTACTAGTGCCAAGACATTTGCAGAGCGCATCTGCCTGCGTTGCACACTCCAACTAATTATAACTAAGCCATTATACTAGCACACACTCAGTGAACCTAGTGGCATCCTATACGTGGATATTGGACTTTGCTATAGTCCCACTAGTGCCAAGACATTTGCAGCACGTCTGCCTGCGTTGCACACTCCAACTAATTATAACTAAGCCATTATACTAGCACACACTCAGTGTACCTAGTGGCATCCTATACGTGGCTATTGGACTTTGCTATAGTCCCACTAGTGCCAAGACATTTGCAGCACGTCTGCCTGCGTTGCACACTCCAACTAATTATAACTAAGCCATTATACTAGCACACACTCAGTGTACCTAGTGGCATCCTATACGTGGCTATTGGACTTTGCTATAGTCCTACTAGTGCCAAGACATTTGCAGAGCGCATCTGCCTGCGTTGCACACTCCAACTAATTATAACTAAGCCATTATACTAGCACACACTCAGTGAACCTAGTGGCATCCTATACGTGGCTATTGGACTTTGCTATAGTCCCACTAGTGCAAAGACATTTGCAGAGCACGTCTGCCTGCATTGCACACTACAACTTTTTTAAACTAAGCAATTTTACTAGCAAACACTCAGTGTACCTAGTGGCATCCTATACGTGGCTATTGGACTTTGCTATAGTCCCACTAGTGCAAAGACATTTGCAGAGCACGTCTGCCTGCATTGCACACTACAACTTTTTTAAACTAAGCAATTTTACAAGCAAACACTCAGTGTACCTAGTGGCATCCTATACGTGGCTATTGGACTTTGCTATAGTCCCACTAGTGCCAAGACATTTGCAGAGCGCATCTGCCTGCGTTGCACACTCCAACTAATTATAACTAAGCCATTATACTTGCACACACTAAGTGTTTTTTAGTGGCATCCTATACGTGGCTATTGGACTTTGCTATAGTCCTACTAGTGCCAAGACATTTGCAGAGCGCATCTGCCTGCGTTGCACACTCCAACTAATTATAACTAAGCCATTATACTAGCACACACTCAGTGAACCTAGTGGCATCCTATACGTGGATATTGGACTTTGCTATAATCCCACTAGTGCCAAGACATTTGCAGCACGTCTGCCTGCGTTGCACACTCCAACTAATTATAACTAAGCCATTATACTAGCACACACTCAGTGTACCTAGTGGCATCCTATACGTGGCTATTGGACTTTGCTATAGTCCCACTAGTGCCAAGACATTTGCAGCACGTCTGCCTGCGTTGCACACTCCAACTAATTATAACTAAGCCATTATACTAGCACACACTCAGTGTACCTAGTGGCATCCTATACGTGGCTATTGGACTTTGCTATAGTCCCACTAGTGCCAAGACATTTGCAGCACGTCTGCCTGCGTTGCACACTCCAACTAATTATAACTAAGCCATTATACTAGCACACACTCAGTGTACCTAGTGGCATCCTATACGTGGCTATTGGACTTTGCTATAGTCCTACTAGTGCCAAGACATTTGCAGAGCGCATCTGCCTGCGTTGCACACTCCAACTAATTATAACTAAGCCATTATACTAGCACACACTCAGTGAACCTAGTGGCATCCTATACGTGGCTATTGGACTTTGCTATAGTCCCACTAGTGCAAAGACATTTGCAGAGCACGTCTGCCTGCATTGCACACTACAACTTTTTTAAACTAAGCAATTTTACTAGCAAACACTCAGTGTACCTAGTGGCATCCTATACGTGGCTATTGGACTTTGCTATAGTCCCACTAGTGCAAAGACATTTGCAGAGCACGTCTGCCTGCATTGCACACTACAACTTTTTTAAACTAAGCAATTTTACTAGCAAACACTCAGTGTACCTAGTGGCATCCTATACGTGGCTATTGGACTTTGCTATAGTCCCACTAGTGCCAAGACATTTGCAGAGCGCATCTGCCTGCGTTGCACACTCCAACTAATTATAACTAAGCCATTATACTTGCACACACTAAGTGTTTTTTAGTGGCATCCTATACGTGGCTATTGGACTTTGCTATAGTCCTACTAGTGCCAAGACATTTGCAGAGCGCATCTGCCTGCGTTGCACACTCCAACTAATTATAACTAAGCCATTATACTAGCACACACTCAGTGAACCTAGTGGCATCCTATACGTGGATATTGGACTTTGCTATAGTCCCACTAGTGCCAAGACATTTGCAGAGCACGTCTGCCTGCATTGCACACTACAACTTTTTTAAACTAAGCAATTTTACTAGCAAACACTCAGTGTACCTAGTGGCATCCTATACGTGGCTATTGGACTTTGCTATAGTCCCACTAGTGCAAAGACATTTGCAGAGCACGTCTGCCTGCATTGCACACTACAACTTTTTTAAACTAAGCAATTTTACAAGCAAACACTCAGTGTACCTAGTGGCATCCTATACGTGGCTATTGGACTTTGCTATAGTCCCACTAGTGCCAAGACATTTGCAGAGCGCATCTGCCTGCGTTGCACACTCCAACTAATTATAACTAAACCATTATACTTGCACACACTAAGTGTTTTTAGTGGCATCCTATACGTGGCTATTGGACTTTGCTATAGTCCTACTAGTGCCAAGACATTTGCAGAGCGCATCTGCCTGCGTTGCACACTCCAACTAATTATAACTAAGCCATTATACTAGCACACACTCAGTGAACCTAGTGGCATCCTATACGTGGATATTGGACTTTGCTATAATCCCACTAGTGCCAAGACATTTGCAGCACGTCTGCCTGCGTTGCACACTCCAACTAATTATAACTAAGCCATTATACTAGCACACACTCAGTGTACCTAGTGGCATCCTATACGTGGCTATTGAACTTTGCTATAGTCCCACTAGTGCCAAGACATTTGCAGCACGTCTGCCTGCGTTGCACACTCCAACTAATTATAACTAAGCCATTATACTAGCACACACTCAGTGTACCTAGTGGCATCCTATACGTGGCTATTGGACTTTGCTATAGTCCCACTAGTGCCAAGACATTTGCAGCACGTCTGCCTGCGTTGCACACTCCAACTAATTATAACTAAGCCATTATACTAGCACACACTCAGTGTACCTAGTGGCATCCTATACGTGGCTATTGGACTTTGCTATAGTCCCACTAGTGCCAAGACATTTGCAGCACGTCTGCCTGCGTTGCACACTCCAACTAATTATAACTAAGCCATTATACTAGCACACACTCAGTGTACCTAGTGGCATCCTATACGTGGCTATTGGACTTTGCTATAGTCCCACTAGTGCCAAGACATTTGCAGCACGTCTGCCTGCGTTGCACACTCCAACTAATTATAACTAAGCCATTATACTAGCACACACTCAGTGAACCTAGTGGCATCCTATACGTGGCTATTGGACTTTGCTATAGTCCCACTAGTGCAAAGACATTTGCAGAGCACGTCTGCCTGCATTGCACACTACAACTTTTTTAAACTAAGCAATTTTACTAGCAAACACTCAGTGTACCTAGTGGCATCCTATACGTGGCTATTGGACTTTGCTATAGTCCCACTAGTGCAAAGACATTTGCAGAGCACGTCTGCCTGCATTGCACACTACAACTTTTTTAAACTAAGCAATTTTACTAGCAAACACTCAGTGTACCTAGTGGCATCCTATACGTGGCTATTGGACTTTGCTATAGTCCCACTAGTGCCAAGACATTTGCAGAGCGCATCTGCCTGCGTTGCACACTCCAACTAATTATAACTAAGCCATTATACTTGCACACACTAAGTGTTTTTTAGTGGCATCCTATACGTGGCTATTGGACTTTGCTATAGTCCTACTAGTGCCAAGACATTTGCAGAGCGCATCTGCCTGCGTTGCACACTCCAACTAATTATAACTAAGCCATTATACTAGCACACACTCAGTGAACCTAGTGGCATCCTATACGTGGATATTGGACTTTGCTATAGTCCCACTAGTGCCAAGACATTTGCAGAGCACGTCTGCCTGCATTGCACACTACAACTTTTTTAAACTAAGCAATTTTACTAGCAAACACTCAGTGTACCTAGTGGCATCCTATACGTGGCTATTGGACTTTGCTATAGTCCCACTAGTGCAAAGACATTTGCAGAGCACGTCTGCCTGCATTGCACACTACAACTTTTTTAAACTAAGCAATTTTACAAGCAAACACTCAGTGTACCTAGTGGCATCCTATACGTGGCTATTGGACTTTGCTATAGTCCCACTAGTGCCAAGACATTTGCAGAGCGCATCTGCCTGCGTTGCACACTCCAACTAATTATAACTAAACCATTATACTTGCACACACTAAGTGTTTTTAGTGGCATCCTATACGTGGCTATTGGACTTTGCTATAGTCCTACTAGTGCCAAGACATTTGCAGAGCGCATCTGCCTGCGTTGCACACTCCAACTAATTATAACTAAGCCATTATACTAGCACACACTCAGTGAACCTAGTGGCATCCTATACGTGGATATTGGACTTTGCTATAATCCCACTAGTGCCAAGACATTTGCAGCACGTCTGCCTGCGTTGCACACTCCAACTAATTATAACTAAGCCATTATACTAGCACACACTCAGTGTACCTAGTGGCATCCTATACGTGGCTATTGAACTTTGCTATAGTCCCACTAGTGCCAAGACATTTGCAGCACGTCTGCCTGCGTTGCACACTCCAACTAATTATAACTAAGCCATTATACTAGCACACACTCAGTGTACCTAGTGGCATCCTATACGTGGCTATTGGACTTTGCTATAGTCCCACTAGTGCCAAGACATTTGCAGCACGTCTGCCTGCGTTGCACACTCCAACTAATTATAACTAAGCCATTATACTAGCACACACTCAGTGTACCTAGTGGCATCCTATACGTGGCTATTGGACTTTGCTATAGTCCCACTAGTGCCAAGACATTTGCAGCACGTCTGCCTGCGTTGCACACTCCAACTAATTATAACTAAGCCATTATACTAGCACACACTCAGTGTACCTAGTGGCATCCTATACGTGGCTATTGGACTTTGCTATAGTCCCACTAGTGCCAAGACATTTGCAGCACGTCTGCCTGCGTTGCACACTCCAACTAATTATAACTAAGCCATTATACTAGCACACACTCAGTGTACCTAGTGGCATCCTATACGTGGCTATTGGACTTTGCTATAGTCCTACTAGTGCCAAGACATTTGCAGAGCGCATCTGCCTGCGTTGCACACTCCAACTAATTATAACTAAGCCATTATACTAGCACACACTCAGTGAACCTAGTGGCATCCTATACGTGGCTATTGGACTTTGCTATAGTCCCACTAGTGCAAAGACATTTGCAGAGCACGTCTGCCTGCATTGCACACTACAACTTTTTTAAACTAAGCAATTTTACTAGCAAACACTCAGTGTACCTAGTGGCATCCTATACGTGGCTATTGGACTTTGCTATAGTCCCACTAGTGCAAAGACATTTGCAGAGCACGTCTGCCTGCATTGCACACTACAACTTTTTTAAACTAAGCAATTTTACTAGCAAACACTCAGTGTACCTAGTGGCATCCTATACGTGGCTATTGGACTTTGCTATAGTCCCACTAGTGCCAAGACATTTGCAGAGCGCATCTGCCTGCGTTGCACACTCCAACTAATTATAACTAAGCCATTATACTTGCACACACTAAGTGTTTTTTAGTGGCATCCTATACGTGGCTATTGGACTTTGCTATAGTCCTACTAGTGCCAAGACATTTGCAGAGCGCATCTGCCTGCGTTGCACACTCCAACTAATTATAACTAAGCCATTATACTAGCACACACTCAGTGAACCTAGTGGCATCCTATACGTGGATATTGGACTTTGCTATAGTCCCACTAGTGCCAAGACATTTGCAGAGCACGTCTGCCTGCATTGCACACTACAACTTTTTTAAACTAAGCAATTTTACTAGCAAACACTCAGTGTACCTAGTGGCATCCTATACGTGGCTATTGGACTTTGCTATAGTCCCACTAGTGCAAAGACATTTGCAGAGCACGTCTGCCTGCATTGCACACTACAACTTTTTTAAACTAAGCAATTTTACTAGCAAACACTCAGTGTACCTAGTGGCATCCTATACGTGGCTATTGGACTTTGCTATAGTCCCACTAGTGCAAAGACATTTGCAGAGCACGTCTGCCTGCATTGCACACTACAACTTTTTTAAACTAAGCAATTTTACTAGCAAACACTCAGTGTACCTAGTGGCATCCTATACGTGGCTATTGGACTTTGCTATAGTCCCACTAGTGCCAAGACATTTGCAGAGCGCATCTGCCTGCGTTGCACACTCCAACTAATTATAACTAAGCCATTATACTTGCACACACTAAGTGTTTTTTAGTGGCATCCTATACGTGGCTATTGGACTTTGCTATAGTCCTACTAGTGCCAAGACATTTGCAGAGCGCATCTGCCTGCGTTGCACACTCCAAGTAATTATAACTAAGCCATTATACTAGCACACACTCAGTGAACCTAGTGGCATCCTATACGTGGATATTGGACTTTGCTATAGTCCCACTAGTGCCAAGACATTTGCAGCACGTCTGCCTGCGTTGCACACTCCAACTAATTATAACTAAGCCATTATACTAGCACACACTCAGTGTACCTAGTGGCATCCTATACGTGGCTATTGGACTTTGCTATAGTCCCACTAGTGCCAAGACATTTGCAGAGCGCATCTGCCTGCGTTGCACACTCCAACTAATTATAACTAAGCCATTATACTTGCACACACTAAGTGTTTTTTAGTGGCATCCTATACGTGGCTATTGGACTTTGCTATAGTCCTACTAGTGCCAAGACATTTGCAGAGCGCATCTGCCTGCGTTGCACACTCCAACTAATTATAACTAAGCCATTATACTAGCACACACTCAGTGAACCTAGTGGCATCCTATACGTGGATATTGGACTTTGCTATAGTCCCACTAGTGCCAAGACATTTGCAGCACGTCTGCCTGCGTTGCACACTCCAACTAATTATAACTAAGCCATTATACTAGCACACACTCAGTGTACCTAGTGGCATCCTATACGTGGCTATTGGACTTTGCTATAGTCCCACTAGTGCAAAGACATTTGCAGAGCACGTCTGCCTGCATTGCACACTACAACTTTTTTAAACTAAGCAATTTTACTAGCAAACACTCAGTGTACCTAGTGGCATCCTATACGTGGCTATTGGACTTTGCTATAGTCCCACTAGTGCAAAGACATTTGCAGAGCACGTCTGCCTGCATTGCACACTACAACTTTTTTAAACTAAGCAATTTTACTAGCAAACACTCAGTGTACCTAGTGGCATCCTATACGTGGCTATTGGACTTTGCTATAGTCCCACTAGTGCCAAGACATTTGCAGAGCGCATCTGCCTGCGTTGCACACTCCAACTAATTATAACTAAGCCATTATACTTGCACACACTAAGTGTTTTTTAGTGGCATCCTATACGTGGCTATTGGACTTTGCTATGGTCCTACTAGTGCCAAGACATTTGCAGAGCGCATCTGCCTGCGTTGCACACTCCAACTAATTATAACTAAGCCATTATACTAGCACACACTCAGTGAACCTAGTGGCATCCTATACGTGGATATTGGACTTTGCTATAGTCCCACTAGTGCCAAGACATTTGCAGAGCACGTCTGCCTGCATTGCACACTACAACTTTTTTAAACTAAGCAATTTTACTAGCAAACACTCAGTGTACCTAGTGGCATCCTATACGTGGCTATTGGACTTTGCTATAGTCCCACTAGTGCAAAGACATTTGCAGAGCACGTCTGCCTGCATTGCACACTACAACTTTTTTAAACTAAGCAATTTTACTAGCAAACACTCAGTGTACCTAGTGGCATCCTATACGTGGCTATTGGACTTTGCTATAGTCCCACTAGTGCAAAGACATTTGCAGAGCACGTCTGCCTGCATTGCACACTACAACTTTTTTAAACTAAGCAATTTTACTAGCAAACACTCAGTGTACCTAGTGGCATCCTATACGTGGCTATTGGACTTTGCTATAGTCCCACTAGTGCCAAGACATTTGCAGAGCGCATCTGCCTGCGTTGCACACTCCAACTAATTATAACTAAGCCATTATACTTGCACACACTAAGTGTTTTTTAGTGGCATCCTATACGTGGCTATTGGACTTTGCTATAGTCCTACTAGTGCCAAGACATTTGCAGAGCGCATCTGCCTGCGTTGCACACTCCAACTAATTATAACTAAGCCATTATACTAGCACACACTCAGTGAACCTAGTGGCATCCTATACGTGGATATTGGACTTTGCTATAGTCCCACTAGTGCCAAGACATTTGCAGCACGTCTGCCTGCGTTGCACACTCCAACTAATTATAACTAAGCCATTATACTAGCACACACTCAGTGTACCTAGTGGCATCCTATACGTGGCTATTGGACTTTGCTATAGTCCCACTAGTGCCAAGACATTTGCAGAGCGCATCTGCCTGCGTTGCACACTCCAACTAATTATAACTAAGCCATTATACTTGCACACACTAAGTGTTTTTTAGTGGCATCCTATACGTGGCTATTGGACTTTGCTATAGTCCTACTAGTGCCAAGACATTTGCAGAGCGCATCTGCCTGCGTTGCACACTCCAACTAATTATAACTAAGCCATTATACTAGCACACACTCAGTGAACCTAGTGGCATCCTATACGTGGATATTGGACTTTGCTATAGTCCCACTAGTGCCAAGACATTTGCAGCACGTCTGCCTGCGTTGCACACTCCAACTAATTATAACTAAGCCATTATACTAGCACACACTCAGTGTACCTAGTGGCATCCTATACGTGGCTATTGGACTTTGCTATAGTCCCACTAGTGCAAAGACATTTGCAGAGCACGTCTGCCTGCATTGCACACTACAACTTTTTTAAACTAAGCAATTTTACTAGCAAACACTCAGTGTACCTAGTGGCATCCTATACGTGGCTATTGGACTTTGCTATAGTCCCACTAGTGCAAAGACATTTGCAGAGCACGTCTGCCTGCATTGCACACTACAACTTTTTTAAACTAAGCAATTTTACTAGCAAACACTCAGTGTACCTAGTGGCATCCTATACGTGGCTATTGGACTTTGCTATAGTCCCACTAGTGCCAAGACATTTGCAGAGCGCATCTGCCTGCGTTGCACACTCCAACTAATTATAACTAAGCCATTATACTTGCACACACTAAGTGTTTTTTAGTGGCATCCTATACGTGGCTATTGGACTTTGCTATGGTCCTACTAGTGCTAAGACATTTGCAGAGCGCATCTGCCTGCGTTGCACACTCCAACTAATTATAACTAAGCCATTATACTAGCACACACTCAGTGAACCTAGTGGCATCCTATACGTGGATATTGGACTTTGCTATAGTCCCACTAGTGCCAAGACATTTGCAGAGCACGTCTGCCTGCATTGCACACTACAACTTTTTTAAACTAAGCAATTTTACTAGCAAACACTCAGTGTACCTAGTGGCATCCTATACGTGGCTATTGGACTTTGCTATAGTCCCACTAGTGCAAAGACATTTGCAGAGCACGTCTGCCTGCATTGCACACTACAACTTTTTTAAACTAAGCAATTTTACTAGCAAACACTCAGTGTACCTAGTGGCATCCTATACGTGGCTATTGGACTTTGCTATAGTCCCACTAGTGCAAAGACATTTGCAGAGCACGTCTGCCTGCATTGCACACTACAACTTTTTTAAACTAAGCAATTTTACTAGCAAACACTCAGTGTACCTAGTGGCATCCTATACGTGGCTATTGGACTTTGCTATAGTCCCACTAGTGCCAAGACATTTGCAGAGCGCATCTGCCTGCGTTGCACACTCCAACTAATTATAACTAAGCCATTATACTTGCACACACTAAGTGTTTTTTAGTGGCATCCTATACGTGGCTATTGGACTTTGCTATAGTCCTACTAGTGCCAAGACATTTGCAGAGCGCATCTGCCTGCGTTGCACACTCCAACTAATTATAACTAAGCCATTATACTAGCACACACTCAGTGAACCTAGTGGCATCCTATACGTGGATATTGGACTTTGCTATAGTCCCACTAGTGCCAAGACATTTGCAGCACGTCTGCCTGCGTTGCACACTCCAACTAATTATAACTAAGCCATTATACTAGCACACACTCAGTGTACCTAGTGGCATCCTATACGTGGCTATTGGACTTTGCTATAGTCCCACTAGTGCCAAGATATTTGCAGAGCGCATCTGCCTGCGTTGCACACTCCAACTAATTATAACTAAGCCATTATACTTGCACACACTAAGTGTTTTTTAGTGGCATCCTATACGTGGCTATTGGACTTTGCTATAGTCCTACTAGTGCCAAGACATTTGCAGAGCGCATCTGCCTGCGTTGCACACTCCAACTAATTATAACTAAGCCATTATACTAGCACACACTCAGTGAACCTAGTGGCATCCTATACGTGGATATTGGACTTTGCTATAGTCCCACTAGTGCCAAGACATTTGCAGCACGTCTGCCTGCGTTGCACACTCCAACTAATTATAACTAAGCCATTATACTAGCACACACTCAGTGTACCTAGTGGCATCCTATACGTGGCTATTGGACTTTGCTATAGTCCCACTAGTGCCAAGACATTTGCAGCACGTCTGCCTGCGTTGCACACTCCAACTAATTATAACTAAGCCATTATACTAGCACACACTCAGTGTACCTAGTGGCATCCTATACGTGGCTATTGGACTTTGCTATAGTCCCACTAGTGCCAAGACATTTGCAGCACGTCTGCCTGCGTTGCACACTCCAACTAATTATAACTAAGCCATTATACTAGCACACACTCAGTGTACCTAGTGGCATCCTATACGTGGCTATTGGACTTTGCTATAGTCCCACTAGTGCCAAGACATTTGCAGCACGTCTGCCTGCGTTGCACACTCCAACTAATTATAACTAAGCCATTATACTAGCACACACTCAGTGTACCTAGTGGCATCCTATACGTGGCTATTGGACTTTGCTATAGTCCCACTAGTGCCAAGACATTTGCAGCACGTCTGCCTGCGTTGCACACTCCAACTAATTATAACTAAGCCAATATACTAGCACACACTCAGTGTACCTAGTGGCATCCTATACGTGGCTATTGGACTTTGCTATAGTCCCACTAGTGCCAAGACATTTGCAGAGCGCATCTGCCTGCGTTGCACACTCCAACTAATTATAACTAAGCCATTATACTAGCACACACTCAGTGTACCTAGTGGCATCCTATACGTGGCTATTGGACTTTGCTATAGTCCCACTAGTGCCAAGACATTTGCAGCACGTCTGCCTGCGTTGCACACTCCAACTAATTATAACTAAGCCATTATACTAGCACACACTCAGTGTACCTAGTGGCATCCTATACGTGGCTATTGGACTTTGCTATAGTCCCACTAGTGCCAAGACATTTGCAGAGCGCATCTGCCTGCGTTGCACACTCCAACGAATTATAACTAAGTTACATTGTCAGGGATATTTATTCTTTATTATTCTGCTGGTAATAAAGCTAGACCACCACTGCAATCTTCACCACCTCTCAATTTTTACTACCACATTTTCAGTCCACAATCTTGTCGCAATCAACATGAGTGGCAAAATGACAGATGCTGGTGGAAAGGGGAAGAGGCGTGGTGGAAAAGGCAAAAAAGGTTTTGTCAGTGGGGAAGGTGCCAAAGCTCCATTATCATCTGCTGAAGATAGACCATCTACTAGCAAAAGTAAGATGTCTACTACTTATTGTGGACAATCCGATGTGCTCCCTTTTTTACGGACACGAACAAGAGGAACAAAGGTAGATGATGGGCAAAAAAGGAAAATGCTTGAATGGATCTCAAGTGGTCCAACAAGTGCCCTCTCAGCCACTTCAAGTACTGCATCCAAAAAACACCATTCCTCTGAGTTGTCATCCCAATCACACTTGATTTCTCCCAGCTCTGAAGTCTCCATCAGCCCTGCACAGTATGGTGGAACTGAGATGGCTGAGTCTGCAGAGCTGTTCAGTCACACTATAGCCTGGGAATCAGAGGTCTGCTCCCAAGCTACAGTGAGTACAGAACAGGAAATGGTCTGCAGTGATGCCCAGAACCTTTGTGACTCAGATTCAGGCCGTGAGGACCAAGTTTCTGAGCATAATGTTGACCCTTTGTCACAAACTGTAACACCTGTGGTTATAGACAATGAGGAACATACTGATGAAGATGAGACGCAGATACCCGATTGGGATGACAACTTAAATATTCGGTCAGGGCAAGAAGAGGCTCGGTCTGAGGGGGAGGGGAGTGCGAACACAACAATTGATGATGACGTTCTAGATCCCACCTACTGTCAACCCCCAGTCAGGCACTCGAGGAGGTCAACAGAGGCGGTGGAGGAGGATGCAACCGACGACGAAGTTACCTAGCGCCTTCCTGGACAGAGTCGGAGCACTGGTAGCACGTCTACAACTGCATCCTCAGCCACCACTCTGCCTATGAGCATTATTCGGGGTGGATCAACAGGTCGCATGGCCTCTAAGCCTTGCCTAGCCTGGGCCTTTTTTCACATCGAAAAAGATCGCCCAACTCATGTGATATGTAACATTTGTCATGATTCTGTTAGTAGAGGTCAAAACCTCAGCAGTTTGACAACTTCTTCCATGAATCGTCACATGAATAAATATCATAAGTCCCGGTGGGAAGCTCACCGTGCTGCAATGCCGGCTAGCGGAGCGAACCATCCACCGCCCGCCCCTTCCAGTGCATCCGCGCGCTCTTCATCTTCTAGGACTGTGGGGACAGCTGTCACACCTGTTTTTCCACGCAAAACTTCCACCACTGTAACCGCAACAGGCAGTTTGCTTGTAAGGTCGTCAGTTGGTTTGGAAGGGGAAACAAGTGAGTGTGTACAGCTCTCTCAGACATCGATAGCACCAACGTTGGATGAAGGCAACATCATGTCTCCGCCTGCACTTTCCTCACAAACCTGCATTTTTCCAGGGACACCCTACTCAACACCGTCTACACACAGCAGCCAGATCTCTGTCCCTCAGATGTGGTCAAATAAAAGGCCACTTCCTCCGACCCATGACAAAGCTAAGAGGTTGACTCTATCCCTCTGTAAGCTGTTGGCTACCGAAATGCTGCCTTTCCGCCTAGTGGACACACAGGATTTTAGAGACCTTATGTCTGTCGCTGTGCCCCAGTACCAGATGCCTAGTCGCCACTACTTCTCTAAGAAAGGTGTGCCCGCGCTACACCAGCATGTCGCACACAACATCACCGCTTCCTTGAGAAACTCTGTGTGTGAACGGGTGCATTTCACCACCGATACTTGGACCAGTAAGCATGGACAGGGACGTTACATGTCGCTGACTGGGCACTGGGTAACTATGGTGATAGATGGTGAAGGGTCTGCTGCACAAGTCTTGCCGTCCCCACGACTTGTGTGTCAATCCTCTGTCTGTCCAAGTTCCGCCACAGCTTCTGCATCCTCCACCTCATCTGGGTCCTCCACCTCCGCCCCAAGCCTGCCTGGTCAGGCCACCAGCGTTCTCACTGCGCAGAAGGAATCACGCACGCCTCATTACTATGCTGGCAGCCGAGCGCAACGGCATCAGGCGGTCTTTAGCTTGACATGTCTTGGTAATAAGAGTCACACAGCTGAGGAGTTGTGGTCAGCTCTGCGGTCCGAGTTTAATAAATGGTTGTCTCCACTCAACCTGCAGCCTGGTAAGGCCGTGTGCGACAATGCTGCAAACCTGGGTGCGGCCCTTCGCCTGGGCAAGGTGACACACGTACCTTGTATGGCTCACGTGTTGAACCTTGTCGTGCAGCAATTTTTAACACACTATCCCGGCCTAGATGGCCTTCTGAACAGGGCACGAAAACTGTCTGCTCACTTCCGGCGTTCAAGCGCCGCAGCTGAGCGACTTGCATCGCTCCAGAAGTCTTTCGGCCTGCCGGTTCATCGCCTGAAATGCGATGTGGCGACACGCTGGAATTCAACTCTCCACATGTTACAGCGACTGTGGCAGCACCGCAGAGCCCTGGTGCAATACGTCATGACGTATAGCCTGGGCCAACGAGATGCAGAGGTGGGGCAGATCACCCTGATGGAGTGGTCTCAGATCAAGGACCTATGCACCCTTCTGCACAGTTTCGACATGGCGACGAATATGTTTAGCTCTGACAATGCCATTATCAGCATGACGATTCCAGTCATTTACATGCTGGAGCACACGCTAAACACTATTCGGAGTCAGGGGGTGGGACAACATGAAGGGGAGGAACTACAGGAGGATTCATATGTGCAAGGGACAACAACATCACCAAGGTCCAGACGTTCATCATCACCAACGCAGCAGGCATGGGACCATGGGGAACAGGGATCGACAAGGGCGCATAGTAGCAGGCGAAATGTTGAGCAAGGTGCAGGAGAACATGAAGAAATGGAGGACGAACTGTCCATGGACATGGAAGACTCAGCGGATGAGGGAGACCTTGGTCAAATTTCAGTTGAAAGAGGTTGGGGGGAGATGTCAGAGGAAGAAAGAACGGGTAGCACCTCTATGCCACAAACACAGCGTGGACTTGGTCCGCATGGCTGCGCAAGACACATGAGTGCCTTTTTGTTGCACTACCTCCAACATGACAGTCGTATTGTCAAAATTAGAAGTGATGATGACTACTGGATTGCCACACTATTAGATCCCCGGTACAAGTCCAAATTTTGTGACATAATTCCAGCCATAGAAAGGGACGCACGTATGCAGGAGTATCAGCAGAAGCTGTTACTCGATCTTAGCTCGGCTTTTCCACCAAACAACCGTGCAGGTGCAGGGAGGGAATCTCCCAGTTGTAACTTGACAAACATGGGACGGTCTCGTCATCTTCACCAGTCTACCCGTACCAGTAGGACCGTATCTGGTGCCGGTAACAGCAATTTTATGGAATCTTTTCATAATTTTTTTAGACCCTCTTTTGCAAGGCCACCAGAGACAACAAGTCTGACACATACTCAACGGCTGGAGAGGATGATACAGGAGTATCTCCAAATGAACATCGATGCCATGACTGTGCAACTGGAGCCTTGCTCCTTTTGGGCTTCAAACATAGAAAAATGGCCAGAGCTCTCCAGTTACGCCTTGGAGATTTTGTCGTGTCCAGCTGCCAGCGTTGTCTCTGAACGTGTATTCAGTGCTGCTGGGTGTGTGCTGACAGATAAGCGCACGCGTCTGTCCAGTGACAATGTGGACAGACTGACGTTCATCAAAATGAACAAGTCATGGATCCAGAAGGAATTTACTACCCCTGTGTCATCCTGGGGAGAGTAAATGCTTGTGGATTTGGAATGTGCTTGATGCAAATCAAAACATCCTGTTTGCAACTAGGGCCCAAGTGCTGCCACTGATGGGGTGGGTGTCTGTGTGGCCCAATTTTTGGAAAAAAGGGAGACTCCGCTTGGAGTAACCCTTGCTTACATTGTTTTTAAAAGAAGCCAAGATGAACAAGTCATGGGTCAGCAAAGACTTTGCTACCTACCCCGGTGTCATCCTGGGGACGGTTAATTATGGGGTATTTTTGAATGTGATTGATGCAAATGTAGCTGTGAAGTGTACAACTAGGGCCCAAGTGCTGCCACTGATGGGGTGGGTGTCTGTGTGGCCCAATTTTTGGAAAAAAAGGGAGACTCCGCTTGGAGTAACCCTTGCTTGATGTGTTTTTAAAAGAAGCCAAGATGAACAGAGCTGGGATCAGGAAAGACTTTGCTACCTACCCCGGTGTCATCCTGGGGACGGATAAGAATGGCGTATTTTTGAATGTGCTTGATGCAAATCAAAACATCCTGTTTGCAACTAGGGCCCAAGTGCTGCCACTGATGGGGTGGGTGTCTGTGTGGCCCAATTTTTGGAAAAAAGGGAGACTCCGCTTGGAGTAACCCTTGCTTGATGTGTTTTTAAAAGAAGCCAAGATGAACAGAGCTGGGATCAGGAAATACTTTGCTACCTACCCCGGTGTCATCCTGGGGACGGATAAGAATGGCGTATTTTTGAATGTGCTTGATGCAAATCAAAACATCCTGTTTGCAACTAGGGCCCAAGTGCTGCCACTGATGGGGTGGGTGTCTGTGTGGCCCAATTTTTGGAAAAAAAGGGAGACTCCGCTTGGAGTAACCCTTGCTTGATGTGTTTTTAAAAGAAGCCAAGATGAACAGAGCTGGGATCAGCAAAGACTTTGCTACCTACCCCGGTGTCATCCTGGGGACGGTTAATTATGGGGTATTTTTGAATGTGATTGATGCAAATCTAGCTGTGAAGTGTACAACTAGGGCACAACTGCTGCCACTGAATGGGTGGGTGTGTGTGGGGCACAATTTTTGGAAAAAAGGGAGACTCCGCTTGGAGTAACCCTTGCTTACATTGTTTTTAAAAGAAGCCAAGATGACCAGAGCTGGGATCAGGAAATACTTTGCTACCTACCCCGGTGTCATCCTGGGGACGGATAAGAATGGCGTATTTTTGAATGTGCTTGATGCAAATCAAAACATCCTGTTTGCAACTAGGGCCCAAGTGCTGCCACTGATGGGGTGGGTGTCTGTGTGGCCCAATTTTTGGAAAAAAGGGAGACTCCGCTTGGAGTAACCCTTGCTTACATTGTTTTTAAAAGAAGCCAAGATGAACAGAGCTGGGATCAGGAAATACTTTGCTACCTACCCCGGTGTCATCCTGGGGACGGATAAGAATGGCGTATTTTTGAATGTGCTTGATGCAAATCAAAACATCCTGTTTGCAACTAGGGCCCAAGTGCTGCCACTGATGGTGTGGGTGTCTGTGTGGCCCAATTTTTGGAAAAAAGGGAGACTCCGCTTGGAGTAACCCTTGCTTGATGTGTTTTTAAAAGAAGCCAAGATGAACAGAGCTGGGATCAGGAAATACTTTGCTACCTACCCCGGTGTCATCCTGGGGTCGGATAAGAATGGCGTATTTTTGAATGTGCTTGATGCAAATCAAAACATCCTGTTTGCAACTAGGGCCCAAGTGCTGCCACTGATGGGGTGGGTGTCTGTGTGGCCCAATTTTTGGAAAAAAGGGAGACTCCGCTTGGAGTAACCCTTGCTTGATGTGTTTTTAAAAGAAGCCAAGATGAACAGAGCTGGGATCAGCAAAGACTTTGCTAACTACCCCGGTGTCATCCTGGGGACGGATAAGAATGGCGTATTTTTGAATGTGCTTGATGCAAATCAAAACATCCTGTTTGCAACTAGGGCCCAAGTGCTGCCACTGATGGGGTGGGTGTCTGTGTGGCCCAATTTTTGGAAAAAAGGGAGACTCCGCTTGGAGTAACCCTTGCTTACATTGTTTTTAAAAGAAGCCAAGATGAACAGAGCTGGGATCAGGAAATACTTTGCTACCTACCCCGGTGTCATCCTGGGGACGGATAAGAATGGCGTATTTTTGAATGTGCTTGATGCAAATCAAAACATCCTGTTTGCAACTAGGGCCCAAGTGCTGCCACTGATGGGGTGGGTGTCTGTGTGGCCCAATTTTTGGAAAAAAGGGAGACTCCGCTTGGAGTAACCCTTGCTTGATGTGTTTTTAAAAGAAGCCAAGATGAACAGAGCTGGGATCAGGAAATACTTTGCTACCTACCCCGGTGTCATCCTGGGGACGGATAAGAATGGCGTATTTTTGAATGTGCTTGATGCAAATCAAAACATCCTGTTTGCAACTAGGGCCCAAGTGCTGCCACTGATGGGGTGGGTGTCTGTGTGGCCCAATTTTTGGAAAAAAAAAGGGAGACTCCGCTTGGAGTAACCCTTGCTTGATGTGTTTTTAAAAGAAGCCAAGATGAACAGAGCTGGGATCAGCAAAGACTTTGCTACCTACCCCGGTGTCATCCTGGGGACGGTTAATTATGGGGTATTTTTGAATGTGATTGATGCAAATCTAGCTGTGAAGTGTACAACTAGGGCACAACTGCTGCCACTGAATGGGTGGGTGTGTGTGGGGCACAATTTTTGGAAAAAAGGGAGACTCCGCTTGGAGTAACCCTTGCTTACATTGTTTTTAAAAGAAGCCAAGATGAACAGAGCTGGGATCAGGAAATACTTTGCTACCTACCCCGGTGTCATCCTGGGGACGGATAAGAATGGCATATTTTTGAATGTGCTTGATGCAAATCAAAACATCCTGTTTGCAACTAGGGCCCAAGTGCTGCCACTGATGGGGTGGGTGTCTGTGTGGCCCAATTTTTGGAAAAAAAGGGAGACTCCGCTTGGAGTAACCCTTGCTTGATGTGTTTTTAAAAGAAGCCAAGATGAACAGAGCTGGGATCAGCAAAGACTTTGCTACCTACCCCGGTGTCATCCTGGGGACGGATAAGAATGGCGTATTTTTGAATGTGCTTGATGCAAATCAAAACATCCTGTTTGCAACTAGGGCCCAAGTGCTGCCACTGATGGGGTGGGTGTCTGTGTGGCCCAATTTTTGGAAAAAAGGGAGACTCCGCTTGGAGTAACCCTTGCTTACATTGTTTTTAAAAGAAGCCAAGATGAACAGAGCTGGGATCAGGAAATACTTTGCTACCTACCCCGGTGTCATCCTGGGGACGGATAAGAATGGCGTATTTTTAAATGTGCTTGATGCAAATCAAAACATCCTGCTTGCAACTAGGGCCCAAGTGCTGCCACTGATGGGGTGGGTGTCTGTGTGGCCCAATTTTTGGAAAAAAGGGAGACTCCGCTTGGAGTAACCCTTGCTTGATGTGTTTTTAAAAGAAGCCAAGATGAACAGAGCTGGGATCAGGAAATACTTTGCTACCTACCCCGGTGTCATCCTGGGGACGGATAAGAATGGCGTATTTTTGAATGTGCTTGATGCAAATCAAAACATCCTGTTTGCAACTAGGGCCCAAGTGCTGCCACTGATGGGGTGGGTGTCTGTGTGGCCCAATTTTTGGAAAAAAAGGGAGACTCCGCTTGGAGTAACCCTTGCTTGATGTGTTTTTAAAAGAAGCCAAGATGAACAGAGCTGGGATCAGCAAAGACTTTGCTACCTACCCCGGTGTCATCCTGGGGACGGATAAGAATGGCGTATTTTTGAATGTGCTTGATGCAAATCAAAACATCCTGTTTGCAACTAGGGCCCAAGTGCTGCCACTGATGGGGTGGGTGTCTGTGTGGCCCAATTTTTGGAAAAAAGGGAGACTCCGCTTGGAGTAACCCTTGCTTACATTGTTTTTAAAAGAAGCCAAGATGAACAAGTCATGGGTCAGCAAAGACTTTGCTACCTACCCCGGTGTCATCCTGGGGATGGATAAGAATGGCGTATTTTTGAATGTGCTTGATGCAAATGTAGCTGTGAAGTGTACAACTGGGGCACAACTGCTGCCACTGAAGGGGTGGGTGTGTGTGTGGCCCAATTTTTGGAAAAAAGCGAGACTACGCTTGGAGTCACCTTGCGGTGTTTTACATGATTTTAGAAGGGCGTGCCATGCCTATATCTGTGTGTCCTCCTCTTTTTCCTTGTCCAGCTGTTTTGTTTTCGCATGAGTATATGTCCTTGTCACTTTCCAATGTGTTTGAGTTGTTTGTCACCTTTAGGACACCTTTGAGGGTGTTTTCTAGGTGTTTTTCTGTGTTTGTGATTGCCTGCCATTGTTTCCTATGCAGTTCGAGTTCGGTTCGTCGAACGTTCGACGAACCGAACTCGAACGGGAGGTCCGTTCGGCGAACCAACCTCGAGCCGAACCGCGACCGGTTCGCTCATCTCTAGTCCCTGCACAGTTGCACTTTTGGTCATATCCCAAAATGAGTTGAAAAAGGACAGATCCTGTTGGAAAGGGGAACAGGTGTGTTGGAAAGGGGAAAAAAGTTTTGGTCCGTGGATTTGGTGGTTAAGCAACTGTAACATTTGCTGAAGAAACAACATCTGTTACAGTGGGACTGGCAGATTTGGATAAAGTGGTATATAATCTGTGACCGCTATATAACGAAAATTAATAAGAAAAGAAAGAGAAAGGTATATATCCCCATCAGCAGTCAGTGTCCAACGTGCTCCCAGTTGGAAAAGGAGAGGTTGGCAACTTGAAGGTTTGGTGGAGGATACAGAGCTGTGTGGCTATGAAACTAATAGTAGCCTGAACCGAGTTAGACGCCATTCGGATCTGGAGACTGTGAGCCCTGTTAGCGTCACAGGGTCCACATGCCCACCCAGCCCAGGAACTCCCTGTTAACAACACAGGGGCCATTGAGTACGCTGACCGTGTGCGTAGGGGCCACACCTGTGGACAGCAGGCGCATCAGCAGCAGCAGGCCTGTTAATGCCACTGGGCTGCACAAGCAGGACTGTTAGGACAGGAGCTGGTCTTAACCGTTCTGCGTTACCAACTGTGGTGGTGGCCTGCATCCACCACCCGATCCCTGCCTACCTCTGGCCTAAAGCCGCAATGGGTTCAACACATGGAGGTGTGCTCTTTCGGAGCATAATAGAAGACTGCGCACCTCCTTGTTGGCTCCAGCCCCTTTTATAACCTGGGTCCGCCCCAAACCAGGGTGAACCACAAAGCACCTCCTGGAGACAAAAGTAGAGTGACACGTCATGAGTGGCATAACTAGCGTCCTATTTGGAAACGCAACTTCAATGATGACCTCATGGCTGCCATGACCCAAACACCTCACCAGTCATCGTCTGAGCATCAATAATGCGGTGACAAGTCATAGGTGTGGGCCTCTGCAAGCCAATTGGGAGGACACCTGATGCCCTGTGGTCTATATGGGACCCCCACATCAGGGCCAGGGCCAAAGAGTTCATTACCGGACCTAGTCTCTGATGCAGGAAGTGCCTGAGCATGCTCAGTAGCATGAAATACAGTCTCTGAAAAAAGACTATCAGCTTTAGCATGGTGTCTATGCCCAAAACAGGACTTATACCCGGCACGGAATGCAAGCACCTGTGCAAAGAGGCTTTTCACACTTAGTGTGGGAGCATGCGCTGTATCCCGAAATGAAAACTTAGCGTCAGGAATGGCACAGTCAGGCTGAGCATACTCACTAGGCGAAACACTGTAATTATGCTGCAGCTGGGGTACATCGGCACACGCATGCGCACTAGCTGCCTCTCCACACTTAGACGTGGAGGGGAAATTTGTCTTGGAGATGCTGTCTATGAACAGAAGGAAAAGCTAAAGGAAGCCTGACTTTCTATCCCTCCGAATTATGAAATGCAGCAATGAATTCCATGAGTTTGCTATAACATTAGCGTAGCAAAATGTGCATGAGGGTGTGATGTAGAGGTGCTAGAAATAGCTTGTCACCAGTGGGGCACTAATGGAATACAACAGCCAGTTCTATGATGCCACAAAATGGCAGTATTTTGTGCTATCATTATAGCTTATTAAAAACAGAGCACGAGGTTGTCATGCAGAGGTGCTGCACATAGATTTGCAGTAGTGTGAATTGACAAAAGTACAATAGCCACGTTTAGGATACAACTAGGTACAGTGAGTGTTTGCTAGTATAATGGCTGAGTTTAAAAAAGTTTGAGTGTGCAATGCAGGCAGACGTGCTGCAAATAACGTTCCAATACTGTGAATTGACAAAAGTACAATAGCCACGTTTAGGATACAACTAGGTACAGTGAGTGTTTGCTAGTATAATGGCTGAGTTTAAAAAAGTTTGAGTGTGCAAGGCAGGCAGATGTCCTGCAAATAACGTTCCAATACTGTGAATTGACAAAAGTACAATAGCCACGTTTAGGATACAACTAGGTACAGTGAGTGTTTGCTAGTATAATGGCTGAGTTTAAAAAAGTTTGAGTGTGCAATGCAGGCAGACGTGCTGCAAATAACGTTCCAATACTGTGAATTGACAAAAGTACAATAGCCACGTTTAGGATACAACTAGGTACAGTGAGTGTTTGCTAGTATAATGGCTGAGTTTAAAAAAGTTTGAGTGTGCAATGCAGGCAGACGTCCTGCAAATAACGTTCCAATACTGTGAATTGACAAAAGTACAATAGCCACGTTTAGGATACAACTAGGTACAGTGAGTGTTTGCTAGTATAATGGCTGAGTTTAAAAAAGTTTGAGTGTGCAAGGCAGGCAGATGTCCTGCAAATAACGTTCCAATACTGTGAATTGACAAAAGTACAATAGCCACGTTTAGGATACAACTAGGTACAGTGAGTGTTTGCTAGTATAATGGCTGAGTTTAAAAAAGTTTGAGTGTGCAATGCAGGCAGACGTGCTGCAAATAACGTTCCAATACTGTGAATTGACAAAAGTACAATAGCCACGTTTAGGATACAACTAGGTACAGTGAGTGTTTGCTAGTATAATGGCTGAGTTTAAAAAAGTTTGAGTGTGCAATGCAGGCAGACGTCCTGCAAATAACGTTCCAATACTGTGAATTGACAAAAGTACAATAGCCACGTTTAGGATACAACTAGGTACAGTGAGTGTTTGCTAGTATAATGGCTGAGTTTAAAAAAGTTTGAGTGTGCAAGGCAGGCAGATGTCCTGCAAATAACGTTCCAATACTGTGAATTGACAAAAGTACAATAGCCACGTTTAGGATACAACTAGGTACAGTGAGTGTTTGCTAGTATAATGGCTGAGTTTAAAAAAGTTTGAGTGTGCAATGCAGGCAGACGTGCTGCAAATAACGTTCCAATACTGTGAATTGACAAAAGTACAATAGCCACGTTTAGGATACAACTAGGTACAGTGAGTGTTTGCTAGTATAATGGCTGAGTTTAAAAAAGTTTGAGTGTGCAAGGCAGGCAGATGTCCTGCAAATAACGTTCCAATACTGTGAATTGACAAAAGTACAATAGCCACGTTTAGGATACAACTAGGTACAGTGAGTGTTTGCTAGTATAATGGCTGAGTTTAAAAAAGTTTGAGTGTGCAATGCAGGCAGACGTGCTGCTAATAACGTTCCAATACTGTGAATTGACAAAAGTACAATAGCCACGTTTAGGATACAACTAGGTACAGTGAGTGTTTGCTAGTATAATGGCTGAGTTTAAAAAAGTTTGAGTGTGCAATGCAGGCAGACGTCCTGCAAATAACGTTCCAATACTGTGAATTGACAAAAGTACAATAGCCACGTTTAGGATACAACTAGGTACAGTGAGTGTTTGCTAGTATAATGGCTGAGTTTAAAAAAGTTTGAGTGTGCAATGCAGGCAGACGTGCTGCAAATAACGTTCCAATACTGTGAATTGACAAAAGTACAATAGCCACGTTTAGGATACAACTAGGTACAGTGAGTGTTTGCTAGTATAATGGCTGAGTTTAAAAAAGTTTGAGTGTGCAATGCAGGCAGACGTCCTGCAAATAACGTTCCAATACTGTGAATTGACAAAAGTACAATAGCCACGTTTAGGATACAACTAGGTACAGTGAGTGTTTGCTAGTATAATGGCTGAGTTTAAAAAAGTTTGAGTGTGCAAGGCAGGCAGATGTCCTGCAAATAACGTTCCAATACTGTGAATTGACAAAAGTACAATAGCCACGTTTAGGATACAACTAGGTACAGTGAGTGTTTGCTAGTATAATGGCTGAGTTTAAAAAAGTTTGAGTGTGCAATGCAGGCAGACGTGCTGCAAATAACGTTCCAATACTGTGAATTGACAAAAGTACAATAGCCACGTTTAGGATACAACTAGGTACAGTGAGTGTTTGCTAGTATAATGGCTGAGTTTAAAAAAGTTTGAGTGTGCAATGCAGGCAGATGTCCTGCAAATAACGTTCCAATACTGTGAATTGACAAAAGTACAATAGCCACGTTTAGGATACAACTAGGTACAGTGAGTGTTTGCTAGTATAATGGCTGAATTTAAAAAAGTTTGAGTGTGCAAGGCAGGCAGATGTCCTGCAAATAACGTTCCAATACTGTGAATTGACAAAAGTACAATAGCCACGTTTAGGATACAACTAGGTACAGTGAGTGTTTGCTAGTATAATGGCTGAGTTTAAAAAAGTTTGAGTGTGCAAGGCAGGCAGACGTCCTGCAAATAACGTTCCAATACTGTGAATTGACAAAAGTACAATAGCCACGTTTAGGATACAACTAGGTACAGTGAGTGTTTGCTAGTATAATGGCTGAGTTTAAAAAAGTTTGAGTGTGCAAGGCAGGCAGATGTCCTGCAAATAACGTTCCAATACTGTGAATTGACAAAAGTACAATAGCCACGTTTAGGATACAACTAGGTACAGTGAGTGTTTGCTAGTATAATGGCTGAGTTTAAAAAAGTTTGAGTGTGCAATGCAGGCAGATGTCCTGCAAATAACGTTCCAATACTGTGAATTGACAAAAGTACAATAGCCACGTTTAGGATACAACTAGGTACAGTGAGTGTTTGCTAGTATAATGGCTGAATTTAAAAAAGTTTGAGTGTGCAAGGCAGGCAGATGTCCTGCAAATAACGTTCCAATACTGTGAATTGACAAAAGTACAATAGCCACGTTTAGGATACAACTAGGTACAGTGAGTGTTTGCTAGTATAATGGCTGAGTTTAAAAAAGTTTGAGTGTGCAAGGCAGGCAGACGTCCTGCAAATAACGTTCCAATACTGTGAATTGACAAAAGTACAATAGCCACGTTTAGGATACAACTAGGTACAGTGAGTGTTTGCTAGTATAATGGCTGAGTTTAAAAAAGTTTGAGTGTGCAATGCAGGCAGATGTCCTGCAAATAACGTTCCAATACTGTGAATTGACAAAAGTACAATAGCCACGTTTAGGATACAACTAGGTACAGTGAGTGTTTGCTAGTATAATGGCTGAGATTAAAAAAGTTAGAGTGTGCAATGCAGGCAGATGTCATGCAAATAACGTTCCAATACTGTGAATTGACAAAAGTCCAATAGCCACGTATAGGATGCCACTAGGTACACTGAGTGTTTGCTAGTATAATGGCTTCGTTATAATTAGTTGGAGTGTGCAACGCAGGCAGATGCGCTCTGCAAATGTCTTGGCACTAGTGGGACTATAGCAAAGTCCAATAGCCACGTATAGGATGCCACTAGGTACACTGAGTGTTTGCTAGTAAAATTGCTTAGTTTAAAAAAGTTGTAGTGTGCAATGCAGGCAGACGTGCTCTGCAAATGTCTTTGCACTAGTGGGACTATAGCAAAGTCCAATAGCCACGTATAGGATGCCACTAGGTACACTGAGTGTTTGCTAGTAAAATTGCTTAGTTTAAAAAAGTTGTAGTGTGCAATGCAGGCAGACGTGCTCTGCAAATGTCTTTGCACTAGTGGGACTATAGCAAAGTCCAATAGCCACGTATAGGATGCCACTAGGTACACTGAGTGTTTGCTAGTAAAATTGCTTAGTTTAAAAAACTTGGAGTGTGCAATGCAGGCAGATGTGCTCTGCTAATGTCTTTGCACTAGTGGGACTATAGCAAAGTCCAATAGCCACGTATAGGATGCCACTAGGTACACTGAGTGTTTGCTAGTAAAATTGCTTAGTTTAAAAAACTTGGAGTGTGCAATGCAGGCAGATGTGCTCTGCTAATGTCTTTGCACTAGTGGGACTATAGCAAAGTCCAATAGCCACGTTTAGGATGCCACTAGGTACACTGAGTGTTTGCTAGTAAAATTGCTTAGTTTAAAAAAGTTGTAGTGTGCAATGCAGGCAGACGTGCTCTGCAAATGTCTTTGCACTAGTGGGACTATAGCAAAGTCCAATAGCCACGTATAGGATGCCACTAGGTACACTGAGTGTTTGCTAGTAAAATTGCTTAGTTTAAAAAAGTTGTAGTGTGCAATGCAGGCAGACGTGCTCTGCAAATGTCTTTGCACTAGTGGGACTATAGCAAAGTCCAATAGCCACGTATAGGATGCCACTAGGTACACTGAGTGTTTGCTAGTAAAATTGCTTAGTTTAAAAAACTTGGAGTGTGCAATGCAGGCAGATGTGCTCTGCTAATGTCTTTGCACTAGTGGGACTATAGCAAAGTCCAATAGCCACGTTTAGGATGCCACTAGGTACACTGAGTGTTTGCTAGTATAATGGCTTACTTAGAATGAGTTGGAGTGTGCAGAGGACAAGAGGGTACAGTGGCAGGATTGTGGTGCTCTGGGTAGAGGAATGGAAGCCTGCCTTTCTATTCCCTCCTAATGGTGAAATGCAGGGAGGAAATCCCTGACCTGGGCTACACAGACGCTGTTGCTGTTTGCAGGACCTGTCACTTATGGCTCTCTGACCCTGCCGCTTTGAGCCCTTAAAAGGACTGCTAGAATGTGCTCTCCCTAAGCTGTCTAACGCTGTGTATGCAGCGCATACAGCTGTATCGGCTATAGGACTCAGGAGGACGGAGCTGCGACACTGATGTCTGACACCAAAGACGCAGAAGGCAGATAATGGCGTTCGTGAAGAAAATGTCCGGTTTTATAATGCAGGGACATGTGACATGCAGATCCTATCACACATGCCGTTGCTTCTCTGGCTCAAAGTCCACTTAGGTGTGTGTGTGTCTGTGATTGGCTGACATGCTGGCCCGCCCCACAAGACGCGCGCGCTTAGGGAAGGAAGACAAGAAAAAAAAAAAAAAAATGGCGATCGCCATTATAGAAACAGCAGTGATCTGAAGGCGCTGTTCACGCACACTATACACTGAAATGTGATAATAGTTTGATTCACAGAGTGACTTACACTATTACAGCAGAAACCAAGCTAGGATTTAGCTGTTTTTTGGCTGCTAGAACCGTTCTCGAACGTTTCTAGAACTATCGAGCTTTTGCAAAAAGCTCGAGTTCTAGTTCGATCTAGAACATGCCCCAAAATCACTCGAGCCGCGAACTGGAGAACCACGAACCACGAACCGCGCTCAACTCTACTCACAACTATAGCGGTTTTATACTATTTAGCGGTAAAATAGCATTAAATTTATATTTTTCATTATTTTAATTGTCGGAATATGTGTGTGTGTAAAGGGACATATTATTCCATTAATTTAATGTCAGAATAGCTTGCGTTTTGGTAGTCCAAAACGCATTGTTTCTGCAGGTAAAAAGCTGGAATTTTGATGTTGCTTGCTTTTTGCTACTTCTCATTGACTTCAATGTTAGCAAAATGCAGCCCAAATGGCAAAAACAATTGACATGCTGCTTCTTTGAACGCATGGTTTTTGCCACAAATTATGCTAATTAAACGCAGTGTTTATAAACGCAAAGTGCGGACAGGAAATCCCCATTTTCCATAGACTATTATGGAAAATCAAAACTCATGCCTTTTGGCATGAAAACGGCGCAGTTCAAAATGGACCTAAAAAGCAGCTGAAATGCAGGTGGAAACGCAAAGTGCGGACACAGCCTTAGAGCTGACAACAATTTGCTTCCGGTTTACTAAAGTCACCATGAAAATTGTATTATAACAACCAGACAGAAGTATCCACACTTTAAAAAAAAAATGCAATATTTTTTGGTCACACTGTATAAATAAAACTATGAGCTTCATATTCTGTTCTAACAAAAAATAATATCTTATAAATCATTCATCTACTGTAACACAACTCATGGTATATTTGATGGCATGTCAGCCACATCCTTTACAGTTTTACAGTACACTGGCTGTACTACATGAAAATTTAACATTTGAATATCTGAACATATGAATGGGGCAAAACCTAAACCAAATTCCCATCAGGCAAAACATTTTTTTTCTGGTGTATTTCACCCCTTTTTTAGAAAAACATGTAACCATCTGTCTCACCTTACAGTATATGTTATTGAAAAGGTTAACTGTCTACCAAGAGTAGACTGGTCATATCTTCTATTAGGTGTATTGGATATTATGTAAGGAGACTCATACTCCAGCAGGTTTGAATTATAGAACGGATTTGTTATATTACTATTAATTTCTCGTTATTGAATTAACCCCTTCCCGACCGAGGACGTACCGGTACGTCCTAAATCACGAAAGGGTGATCCACCTGGCTGCCGCAATCAGCTAGCAGTGATCCCTGCACATGTCCTCTGATTTGTACAGCAGACATGTGTGCCTCACAGGCGCAAGTGGAACCACGATCCACCTGTACCTGTTAACCTCTTAGATTGCGTTGCTGCTATCTGAAACCCTGTGACGAAATCATGGTTGCCTTAATAGCACAGAGTCATGTAATAACTCCTGTCACTATCATGACTCACTTCCTGTTTCAGCCAGGAGAGAGCTGTCTGTTACAGAAGACAAGCAGTTCTCCTGGTCTGAGCTGTGCAGCTTTGATCAAGAGAAATGAATGAGCGATTAGACTGCTGATCCTTATAGCCCCCCAGGGGGACTAGTAAAATAAAAAAAAGTAAAAAAAAGTTATAAAAGATGTAAAAAAAAATTAAAAAACCTAAGAGTTCAAATCACCTCCCATTCGCCCAATTGAAAAAATAAAAAATATACACACATTTGGTATTGCCGCGTTCAGAAATGTCCGATCTATCAAAATATAAGATCAATTAATCTTATAGGTAAATGGCGTAGCGGCAAAAAAAATTACAAATGACAACATTTATATTTTTGGTCGCCGCAACTTTTGAGCAAAATACTCACAATCAAAACGTAACATCTACGCAAAAATGGTACCACTAAAAACGGCCACTCGAGACGCAAAAAAATAAGCCATCACTGAGCCCTAGATCCCAAAAATGAGAACGTTACGGGTCGCGTAATGTGGTGCAAAAAGTGCACCCCTTTTTTTGGACAAATGTCTGAATTTTTTTTTTATATATATATTCTTTATTTAGAATGACGCCTGCATTTTTTTAACCCCCTTAGATAAAAGTAAACCTATACATGTTTGATGTCTACGAACTCGTACTGACCTGAGGCATCACACTGACTCATCATTTAGTGAACACGGTGAACAAAATATCCCAAAAACATTCATGCAATCGCATTTTTTCTGCAATGTTTCCGCACTTGGAATTTTACAAAAAATGGTAAAACTTATGGCTTCATTTAAAAGTACAACTCGTCCCACAAGAAACAAGCCCTCATATGGCAAGATTGATGAAAAATAAAAATAAAAAAGTTACGGCTCTCTGAAAAAAATAGGCCGGGGGTGAAGGGTTAATGAAATAAGTATAAATATGCATATTGAATATATGTAGTATATAATATCACAATGCATAATTCCATATAGTGCTAATGTAATGTGGCCAGGCGCAGTAGTCGTGGGCAAAGGCTACTATCTTCAGCCAGCCCCGGCATGCTAGAGACACGGGGTGCTGAGTAGTTTTGGAAGTGGGTGTGAAGGTGGTACCTGCTTGCAGCTGTACATCTTGAGCTTCAGCCTGCTTCTCTGGATCCTGTTCACACTTCCCAGTATAATAACTTTACTTAAGAATTGTTTAATATACAGCTTCGAGTTCATAAAGCCAGGTTTGACACCAAGATCTTTCACAGGCATTTCTTTCCTTTCAGAACCCGGCTATTTTGCTACGGCCATCAAGGTGGGGAGGGATGGGCGCTTTATCCTTTCTTTTCTGACCCAACCATTTGGCACGATGGCTAGTCTGATGGCCTAGCTCAATAGAAGCGAGAGGACCTTTACAGCTTGTACTCCCACTGTGCCAGTGACCCCGCAGGCCATGTGTCTGCACTACTTACAGCTACCAGCCTAGAGGCGCTCTCTTCTTTTCCTCTTTTTGTTCTGGCTTTACTTTCCATAACTGAGGGGGTTCTCACTTCACTTCAGTCTCCTTGACTCTTTCTCTCCTGTCTCTTCTCTCTGCCTGACTCCTCCACACCACATTACTCCACTACACTGCTTCTGAACCTATCGGTCCTTTCACTATCTGTCACTCCTTCCTTATCTGCCATAACCAGGAAGCTCTCTTCCCTATATTCTCCTGTGCTGGTGACTGTTCTTCCTCTATTAACCTACACCATCCTGTCACTCCCTCTACATTCCCTTACACTGAGGGACCATATCCCAGTGACACCTAGTGGCAGCTAGTCAAAATACACAGGAAAACGCACACACATGAATACATTACTCTAAAACAGCTACACTTTTTCCATAACATCTTCAGGGGGCGGTAGGGCACTGGACACCCTCTTACATTAACTAATGAAATTAAACAACATTTTTGCTTTGGGGAGTTACTTACTCATGTGATTATGATATAACAAGAGGAGAACATGAAGTGGATCTCGAAATAATGCATAAAATATAAACTTTTATTACAATCACTTAAAAAAGTTACTGAATGCACAAAAAATATTAAAAAAATATTAAAAAAATATAAAAAAGAGCATAGACAAAAGACTGGTTGTGCAGACAATACAATACAGAATAATTGTCAGATAAATTGTAGAAATACAATATCAAAAATGGCAGAATCCCTGTATAGTATATAGAACAGTAAAGGCTAACGTGCCTATATTATGTGCATGAATCAGGGAGCTATGGTAGAACAATAGCAAGTAAGTCAGCCCTTTGCAGAGTGAATAGATAGTAACAAATGAGCTGGGTTTGAAAACAGTACAAAGTACAGAGTAGTAATACAATGAAGTTTATACAATGAAATAATACAATGAAGTTCACAAATGCATAAATAGATGCAGCTCAGTAAGTATACCTCCAGGGGGACTGACAAAGGAACCACCCAACGCACATTTCACATGTCTTAGTGCTCGCTTTCTCAAGGTCCACTTCATGTTCTCCTCTTGTTATATCGTGCCTTTGTGGACTTATGCATTATCTAAAAACCTGATTGGGATGTTTTTCCCTTGATATGTTAGGTAGCTCATTGGATTGATGGATGGTCTATATTTAATTCTTGTGATTATGAATCTGACTATTGAAGAGGCTTATTCACACTATTAAACTGTTATGACTAAAGGCCCTTAACCCCTTCACGACTGCGGGCCGTAAAATTACGTCCTATTTTAACGTGACTTAACGACCAGGGACGTAATTTTACGGCCTAAACTTCATTTGATTGCCGTGGCCATAGCAACGGCTTTCAAATGATGTCCCCTGCTGTTTCTTACAGCAGGGGACCTTTGCTTGACCCCAGGGGGGGCGGCATCGCCACCCCCTATCGACGATCGATGTGATTGGCTGTTCAAATCTGAACCGCCAACCACATCGATCGCACTAATTTCGGCAAAAATAATGCCCGAATTAGTGCGATCCTGTGAGATCCAGCTATGAGATGCCGCAGCTGCTGCAGCATATCATAGGTGGACCTCAAACATGCCGCCCCCAGCCCCTGCAGCACTGATTGGAGCGATCGTGCTATGACGCGCAATCGCTCCAATCAGTGTGCAGTGGGGCGGTCTGATCTGGAGGTGGCCGCCCTCCCCAGGCCTGTGTTGGTTTGGGAAGCCCTCCCCCAGCATGTTTGCGGCGTGCACTGGCTGGTACTTGTAGTACCACACAACGCTGCTGCCGCCGCCCGATCGCCGCTCCTGCCCCACTTGAGTATTGCGCGCCTGATAGCCCCTGCGCGCTCCTGTGATGGCCCTGCCCCCTGCCGATGTGTCCCCCCGATCTGCTCCCCGCCACGATCTGCCCCTCTGCTGCGATCTGCCCCCCTGCCACAATGTGCCCCCCTGCTGCAATCTGCTTCCTGCTGCGATCTGTCCTCTGCCATGATGTGCCCCACTGCTGCGATCTGCCTCCTGCCGCAATCTGCCCCCTGCTGCCATCTGCCTCCCTGCTGCGATATGCCCCCTGCCGCTGCGAGCCCTCCCCCAACATGTCTGCAGCGTGCAGTGGCTGGTACTTGTGGTACCACGCCACCGCCGCCGCTGCTGCCGCCACCGCTGCTGCTGCTGCACGTGAGTACTGTGCTCACTTTGCAGCCCGTGCGCGCTCCCGTGGTGCCCCTGCGCGCTGCCGTGATAGCCCCTGCCGTGCCCCCCCCCCGCGATCTGCTCCCCCCAACCCCCCCCCCCCCCTCTGACTGCCTCCCCCATTGTCTCTGTTCTGCTTCTGCAGCTCCCTCTCCGGTCTCCCCCTCTGCTCTACCCCCTCCCCCTCTGCTCCCCCCCCTCTGCTCTCAGCCCCCCCTCTGCTCTCACCCCCCCCTCTGCTCTCCCCCCCCTGTCCCCCTCTGCTCTCCCCCGACGTCCTCTTACCTGTCTTCACCGGCCTGATCACATCTGCGTCTATCGCTGGGTCCTTCCTGGGCATTCTGCTGATCTGCCTGCTGCTCCTGTAAAGCTGTCCATCTCTCTGCCATCTGTTCCTCTGCAGCTCTTCTGGTCAGTGATCCTCCTGCTAGTCCTGTGGGTACTGTGAGTATAACTTTTTTTTTTTTCCGTATCCCCTGTCCATTTTTACACCTCATCCGTCCGTGCGTCCCGCCAAGCGCTGATCAGGGATGCAGATAACGGATCGGCATCCCTGCTCAATTTTTGGCGTGACTTTTTTTTCCGTATCCCCGACGCTTTTTGTATCACATCCGTCCGTGCGTCCCGCCAAGCGCTGATCAGGGATGCAGATAACGGATCGGCATCCATGGTCAATTTTTGGCGTGACTTTTTTCCGTATCCCCGACGCTTTTTGTATCGCATCCGTCCGTGCGTCCCGCAAAGCGCTGATCAGGGATGCACATAACGGATCGGCATCCATGGTCAATTTTTGGCGTGACTTTTTTCCGTATTCACGACGCTTTTTGTATCGCATCCGTCCGTGCGTCCCGCCGAGCGCTGATTAGGGATGCAGATAACGGATCGGCATCCCTGCTCAATTTTTGGCGTGACTTTTTTCCGTATTTGCGACGCTTTTTGTATCACATCCGTCCGTGCGTCCCACCAAGCGCTGATCAGGGATGCACATAACGTATCTGCATCCATGGTCAATTTTTGGCGTGACTTTTTTTTTTTTACGTATCCCCGACGCTTTTTTTATCGCATCCGACCGTGCGTCCTGCAGCGACCGATCAGTGCACTGCGTCTGTGCGTTTGAAAAGTCAAATGGCGCTCCTTCTCTTCTGAGCCCCGCCATGCGCTCAAACAATTACTTTCCACCACATATGAGGTATCTGCGTACTCAGGAGAAATTGCACAATACGTTTTATGGTGCATTTTTTCCTGTTACCCTTGTGAAAAAAAAAGCTACCTAGTTGAAGCAACCGTTTTGTGGTAAAAAAAAAAAAATTTCTTTTCACGGCTCAACGCTATAAACTTCTGTGAAGCCCCCAGGTGTTCAAAGTGCTCACCAAACATCTAGAAAAATTATTTGAGGGCTCTAGTTTCCAAAATGGTGTCACTTGTGGGGGAGCTCCACTGTTTAGGCACCATAGGGGGTCTCCAAACGTGACATGGCGTCCGCTAATGATTCCAACCAATTTTGCTGTCAAATGGCGCTCCTTCTCTTCTGAACCCCGCCATGCGCCCAAACAATTACTTTCCACCACATATGAGGTATCTGCGTACTCAGGAGAAAATGCACAATACATTTTATGGTGCATTTTTTCCTGATAGCCTTGTGAAAAAAAAAAGCTACCTAGTTGAAGCAACCGTTTTGTGGTAAATAAAAAAAAATTTCTTTTCACGGCTCAACGCTATAAACTTCTGTGAAGCCCCCAGGTGTTCAAAGTGCTCACCAAACATCTAGAAAAATTATTTGAGGGCTCTAGTTTCCAAAATGGGGTGACTTGTGGGGGAGCTCCATTGTTTAGGCACCTCAGGGGGTCTTCATACCCCACATGGCGTCCGCTAATGAGTGCAGCTAATTTTGCACTCAAAAATTCAAATGGCGCTCCTTGCCTTCCGAGCACTGCCGTGTGTCCAAAGATTTGATTTCCACCACATATGAGGTATCTGCGTATTCAGGAGAAAATGCACAATACATTTTATGGTGCATTTTTTCCTGTTACCCTTGTGAAAAAAAAGCTACCTAGTTGAAGCAACCGTTTTGTTGTAAAAAAAATTTTTTTTCTTTTCACGGCTCAACGCTATAAACTTCTGTGAAGCACCCAGGTGTTCAAAGTGCTCACCAAACATCTAGAACAATTATTTGAGGGCTCTAGTTTCCAAAATGGGGTCACTTGTGGGGGAGCTCCATTGTTTAGGCACCTCAGGGGGTCTTCAAACCCGACATGGCGTCCGCTAATGAGTGCAGCTAATTTTGCGTTCAAAAATTCAAATGGCGCTCCTTCCCTTCCGAGCTCTGCCGTGCGCCCAAACAATTGATTTTTACCACATATGGGGTATCAGCGTACTCAGGAGAACATGCACAATAAATTGTATTGTGTACTTTCTCTTTTCTCCCTTGTAAAAATGAAAATTTTATGGCTAAAGTAACATTTTTGTGTTAAAAAGTAAAATTTTCATTTTTTCCTTCCACATTGCTTTGGTTCCTGTGAAGCACCTAAAGGGTTAATAAACTTATTGGATGTGGTTTTGAGCAGTGTGAGGGGTGTAGTTTTTAGAATGGGGTCACTTTTGGGTATTTTCTGTCACCTAGGCCTCTCAAAGTCACCTCAAATGTAATGTGGTCCCTAAAAAAAATTATTTTGTAAATTTTGTTGGAAAAATGAGAAATTGCTGATGACCTTTGACCCCTTCTAACTTCCTAACGGAAAAAAAATTTGTTTCGAAAATTGCGCTGATGTAAAGTACACAAGTGGGAAATGTTATTTAGTAACTATTTTGTGTGACATATCTCTCAGATTTATGGGCATAAATTTTCAAAGTTTGAAAATTGCGAAATTTTCAAAATTTTCGCCAAATTTCCTAAATTTTCACAAATAAACGCAAAAAATATCGGCCTAAATTTACAACTGACATGAAGTACAATATGTCACGAAAAAACAATCTCAGAATCGCCAGGATCCGTTGAAGCGTTCCAGAGTTATAACCTGTCAAAGTGACACTGGTCAGAATTGCAAAAAATGGCCCGGTCATTAGGGTGTTTTAGTGGCCGGAGGTGAAGGGGTTAAAACATGTAGGACAAGGGTTTCTATTATTTTTTTAGTCCTTGAAATAACAGATAAAAGTCATTTTATCAAAACTGCAACAAGCAGCCCAGTAATTGATATATGGGTGAAATCATAATTCTGCCCTACATTTTTACTCTCAGGTTACATAGCAAAAACCTGATGACTGATTCCCTTCACATTAAAATGTTACATTAAAGCATTAAAACACTTTGAGGGGGGACAGATTAGAAGTTTATCAACAAAGATATTATTTTTAGATGGGAAAGCAGATTGTAATTGTTACCAACAGAATTAGAGCTCATCAAATGGCTAGGGGAGACGATTGTTAGTGAATAGAATACTAATATAAAAGCTAACCTACAAAACAAGGAATCAAATTTCCCCCCCAAAAAAATTAAAGAACTACTCAAAGCAACAAAAGGGCAACAGTAGTTGCTCCATCAGTGTTTTGCACCTGTGTTTCCTCCATCTTTATTAAAGGGAACCAATCACCAGGATTTTCGTATATAACCTAAAGCCAGTGCTATACTGGCACTATCAGGCTGATTCTCTACATACCTTTAGTGGTCAGCTTGGATGTATAGGTTTTGAAATTTCAGAAATTAAAGTTTATAAAATCATCAGCTTCTTGAGTGACAGCAGCTGAGGATCAGATAATAGCTTGGGGGGGGTATTCATAGTTATCCCTTCCCACTGTTAGAATTAGCATAATTATTATACAATCGATTTAATTTTTGACTTGCAGGAACTGTGCTGTCATACCCATGTGACCAGAAAGGGCAGGGCCTCAGCCAACAGAAAAATGTTGCTTCCTTGTATCAGCTTTGTTGGCTGAGACCCTGCCCCTTCTGGTCACATGGGTATGACCTCACACAGCTCCTGCAAGTCAAAAATTAAATCGATTGTATAATACTTATGCTAATTCTAACAGGGAGAGGGGATAACTATGCACAGTCCCTAGCTATTATTTGATCATCAGCTGCTGGTCACTCAAGAAGCTGATGATTTTATAAACTTTACTTTCTGGATTTCAAAACCTAAACATCTGAGCTGACCACTAAATGTATGTATAGAATCAGCCTGATAGGGTCAGTCTAGCACTGGCTTTAGGTTCTATACGTATATCCTGGTGATTTATTCCCTTTAAGGGGTTTTGTTGCATCCTGTTAGTTCATTAGATTCTGTGGCCTGGGCAGGTAAAATACTGTTGCTCTTTTTTGCTGTATGGTTCTTTAATTTTTTGGGGGGAAAATTTAATTCCTCTTTTTATGGTTTAGAAAGCCATGGAACCCATAGGGTGTAGGGGCGACATGACAGCCCGGAGGGTAGGGAGTTGATGGGGTTAAACAGTGTTGGTTCATTTAGGAATGAGGAAAAGAAGGTGATTGGTTAGGGGGTGGAGTGTGGTGGTGAAGCGACCGGTGGTAGGGCCGCGGGTGTGTGCGTATGCTCTATTCCAACAAAATCCCCATACTCAGATTTTACCGGTAGTAACATTTCTTTACTATAAAACATATTTATAACACAATCAACCGAACTATCTGCGCACATGTGTATAGTGGAGTCCCCGGATCTTCACTCCTTCCGGGTGCGCAGCAAAAGAAAAAAAAAAGAGGGAAAAAAAACAGCAAAGAAATGACGGCAACTTTCCCTAACTTTCCCTACAATCACGTACCAGTCTATCCCAGAAGAAGATACCGCTCCCACGTCGCAGGCCTGGAGTCTCACGATGATGGGTCCCAGTGCAGCGCTGAAGGGATGCAGCTCCTCGGTCTTCTCCTTTGATCTTCTCCCGCTGGTAACGGATTCTAGTCAGTCTTTTAGTCCCGGGGCACACCGAGCAGAAGAAGGGAGGTCACGGCCCCTGCACTTGCACTCAGGGTGCGATGCTCTGCAGTCAAGTTGTCACAGCCCCTGGATATGCACTCCGGGCGCGATGCTCTGCTGTCCGGTTAGATCCTCGGGGAAAACAAAGTCCTGCAGACCGGGGTTGGCAGAAACCACTTCCACAGGGTGATTCCTCCAAGAATCCGGTGGCAAAAGAGCCCTCTGTTCAGGGAGACCACACGCAGCTCTCTCCTGGATGAGCTCCGGGGCTGAACAACCTTCCCGCACTTTTTCTTCCTGATTAGAACACACAAACTGCAGCAGGGGATTTCCCAGCTCTGTGTTTGTGATTGCACAGTCTGACACTGCCCCCTTGTGGGCAAGGGCTGAAGCAATCTTCAAATCCATTTCTACAATAATGATGCAGTCTGAATTGTTGATCCCATTACAAAGGTAGGAAAGGAGGGAGCTTCATGGTGTATATAATAGGAGGTGGGAGTCAATTACCTCCTCTTGCACTTCCTGGATGAGAGCTTGGACGGGCTGGGGAACCTCCATCATGACATCCAGCCTGATGGATCCGGACATCGCAGATCTGCAGCTTGGACGGGCTGGGGAACCTCCATCATGATGTCCTGAGGAGTCCTCGGATCTGGTCAGCATGGCGGTGCAGGGCGCCCAGGCAGTGCAGTCCCACACCCAGGCTGCCTGGGTGTCTCCTCGGCACCTTCCCCTCCCCCCAACCCCCTCTTTGCTGTAGTGCTGGCAGTTTCAGGACTCGCCGGGGTCTTTTGGGGAAGGTGGGGGTGAGAAGGACAACGTGAGAGCCCCCACTCCCGTGGGGACCCTCCGCAGCTGGGCGGGCGGCAGTAGCTTGCTGCGTCCGCTCTGGCTGTCGGGAGGAATCTCCTGCAGGGCCGCGATGGCCGAAAAGGGGGCGTGTCCAGTCCTGGGGCCTACTTCCGGTGTGAGGCCTCGGGCTGGATTTTGGAGCAATGCGGCCGCTCCCGGCCGGGAGCGCGCCCAGCGGCGGTGGATGGACAACACCCCCCCCTCCCTCCGCGGGGGGGCCGGAGGACGGCTGCCTGCAGGGTCACCTCACCTGTGTGGCTGGATTATCGGGACCGGAGGACTGGGCACAGCAGGCGGCGGCGAGAAGGAGACAGGAGGCGCCTGCGGGGTCACCTCACCTGTGTGGCTGGATTATCAGGACCGGAGGACTTGGCGCAGTAGGCGGCGGCGAGGAGGAGACAGGAGGCGCCTGCAGGGTCACCTCACCTGTGTGGCTGGATCATCGGGACCGGAGGACTGGGCGCAGCAGGTGGCGACGAGGAGGAGACATGAGGCCTGCTGTCTATCCTGGAGCAGGCATTGGGACAAGGGTGCAGCTCTCATCAGTAGCGGCTTCCCCCAGGAGGGGAGTGCCCAGCATTGTGGAGGCGACAATCGGCCCAAACAGGGCATGTGGACACGGTGCTCCTGGCGTCAGGGGGCGAACCCGGTGGGCATTCGGTGGCTGCAGCTTGCGGACGACTGGCGAAAAGGACGGTGACGGCTGATCTGAGGGCGTCCTCTGGAGGCAGCCTGGCGCAGTAATCAATTTAAGTTTCAGCCTTTTTGTAGTGGTGGGGAGACAGTCGCTATAGTGGAGTAGTGTCTGGAGATATGGGTAGCAGCTGGGGGGGTTTGGAGCATGAGGTTAGTTCATAGGTCGGTTGGTGCCGTTGTCCCTGGGGGGTGTGGGTTCTGGAGGCCAGGGGCAGAGTTACGGACGGGGTGGTCTCATGGCAGCGGGACCGTGAGGGTGCAGGTGGCGTCAGGTCCGGTGGTTACAGTTTCAGGTTGGGGATGGCGAGGTTTGGCGTTTGCCGCAGTTTAAGTCTTGTGAGACTTGGTTAAGGGTGCTGATGATTGCGGCACATGTGAGCGGGTGAGACGGCGCAGTTATTGAAGGTTTGCTGGGGTGTTTCATTATTAATCTTCTGATGCATGGTGGTTCTTATTGGATGAATTATGGTGGGTAAGGTAAAGGGGCGAGGGGTCCCGCGGTACGGTGTGTGCGGGGAGTTTTCAGGGGTTTTTTTTGTGAGTGCTGTGTAGGTGCGGGGCCCCGGTATAGCGCGAGGGTTGCTGTGGATAAGGGAATAAAGGAGAGCGGAAATGTAGGAGAAGGTGAGATGTTGGTTTCTGTAATGGGTTTGTAGGTTTGCAACCGCATCAATGGTAACATGGGGTTAATTTGTGGCTAGTCAGCATGTTATCCCATTGTGGAGGTTGGTGCTGGGAGGAATGTTGAGTCCAGCGTGACTGAATTGGTGTTAATGTAGGTGCTGGGCAGCTTTGGGCTGCTGTGGGTGAACTCGGTTAATCAGCAATGATGGGCTGCGGACGGAATAATGGAGTTCGTCGGACAGCCGTGATTACGGGTGTGGACTATGCGAGTTTTGGTTTGGACTAGAGGATTGGGTACTTTTGGTGCATAGAGTGTAAGTCGGATAGCTTAGGGCCATCTGGTATTATTGGGTGTTTTGCATGGGTGGACTCCTGGCATCTGTGGGCTGGTGGAGTCTATTTTATATTCATATACAATTTAAAAAACAAAAAAAAAAGGGAATGCTTGCCCAGTGGTAAGTATGGGCATCTGGGTAAGGGTTTGCTTAGGGAGTCGTGGTGCTCCGGTCTCACGGCACGAAGGTATTTGGTTTGAAGGTGCAGTTGTGCGTTACGGGAAAATAGTGGTACGCCCCTCGGTGGTCGGCTTTGAGCGGATACTATGGTGTGGCCAAGGTTTTAATTTATCTTGGGGTGTAATATGAGAGCTCAAAGGGGGTTGTGTGTCACAAGGTTTTTCCTTGAGATCGAAAGGCCCGGACAGGGTGTTTGGTAAAGTTGTGTCTCCTGATGCCCATAGTTGCATATGGAGTCAATCGGGCCAGTGGTGTGGCTGCAATTTTCTGGTGGGCATTGTAGTACAGGGAGCTTGTCGTGGTCTGGTTTGTGGAGGCAAGCGGACTGTGCATTATAGTTGGAGGTGTTGTTGGGGACCTTGGGATCGAAGGTAATGCCTCAATATCTTCGCCTCAGTAAGGGGTACAGGGCGATGGTTGCGGTTGTTTTTTTTTTTGAGGCCGTGTTAATTTTGTGGTGGGGCATAGTTCCGTTAGGCCGTGTGGGCCTCGTGGAAATTAAGTGGGCCTGATTTCGGATGAAGAAGGTCCATTAGTGTGGTAGTTGAATATGTGGGAAGATTTTGGGATTTTCTGGGGAAGACAGCTCGAGCCTCTGTTGTTGTCAGAGGGTGTGAGGGTGGAATAAATCGGTCAGGGGAGACCGGTAGTGATATTTGGCTCTGGAAAAGCTGCAAGGTCAGCTGTAGGGGAAATTTCAAGGCTATGGATTGCAGTCGTTTTACAGCGGGGTTTCACTTTAGCGGTTTCCTGGGAGAACTAGGTTTGGGGTGCGAAGTGACCCAGTAGCATAAGCAGTGTGAGTGTCATCCTGTTGTTGTATCTCAACTCCAGTGGTGGTTGAATTGAGCTGGAGACAGGAGGAGGAGCAGGGTGACTGTACAGTGGTTCTTTGGTCGGTACTGGGGAGGACGATGGTACAGTCGGTACTGCATTTAATTCGTTATAATAAGGCCAGCGGGGCATGGTGTGGATTCCGGTATAATTTGGGAGCTTGTGGCATGGTGTGCCGGTGGGCCTGAGTGGCCGTCAGAGGGACCTGGTGGCTCCTGCCACCAAGGATCAGGGGAGTGCGGTGCAGTAAGGTGGACTGGGTACACTGGCTGGTGCATATATTGGATGCTCAGAGTTTAAGTGATGGATGAAAGGTTTTAATGGTTGGTTTGGCTTGCAAGTTGGGGGAGCAAGCGTTGGGTGTGTGGGGGTCCAGGCCACGCAAGGTGTCACGTGGCCTGTTCTGTGGCGGGGGTAGGTCTGGTCCAGAGGCGGTTTAACGGATAATGTTATTTGATTGGAGAGTCACTTGTAGGATATAGTGGCTCCGGTTACAAGGATCTTGCAGGCATGGGTCCTGCAAGGTGGGGGGTATTGATCTGTAGGTGATTCATACCTCATCTCCGGCCCGGTGTGTGTTGCGGCCAGGGATCATGTTTTGGTGGTGGAAGGTGGTTTCTGGACCGGGCCTACCCAGGGTTACGTATTGTATTACGCACTGTATTATTATTATTATGGTATTACCTATTGTTAAATGTGGGGGTTGCCCGTTGGATGGCGCCCCCTTGTGTTAGTGTGTAAACAATAGGCAATAAAGGGCTGCTGTGGCCATTTTTTACCAAGTTGCAAGCAGTGTCCGTGTATTATTGATACCAGGTAAGGGTAATTGGGAATAATATAGGAATCAACGACCGGAAAATCCCTCCTGGAAATGTCAAGAAAGCCATGGAACCCATAGGGTGTAGGGGCGACATGACAGCCCGGAGGGTAGGGAGTTGATGGGGTTAAACAGTGTTGGTTCGTTTAGGAATGAGGAAAAGAAGGTGATTGGTTAGGGGGTGGAGTGTGGTGGTAGGAAAGGAGGGAGCTTCATGGTGTATATAATAGGAGGTGGGAGTCAATTACCTCCTCTTGCACTTCCTGGATGAGAGCTTCCCACCCACCCTCCCTTCTATTGTGCATTGTTATTATTGGTGTTTATATGGATGTATAATTATTCAATTTTAAGAGCCGTTACAAAAAAAAAAAAAAGAGAGAAAAGAAAGGATTGGAGAAAGTGTCGTGTATAAAATAATAAAAAAAAAATAATAAATATTTCTTTGTGGATTGTGATGTATATTGTCATTTGGGATTCTTGTAAGTGGGTGAATCAGATGGGGGTAATGTGGGAATATAAGTATATGTATATGTATATGATGTATATGTGTATGGTCAGCATAAATAATGGGGATTATGTCCTTTGTCACAGCAGCAGGGGTAGGTCTGGTCCAGAGGAGCTCTAATTGTTACTGGTGTTTGGATGGAGAGCCACTGGGGAAGGTACAGTGGCTCCGGTTACTGGTGACCTGCAGGTACAAGGTTGTCTGCAGGGAGGAGGTATTGCTCCCTTGGTGATCAATGCCTTATATATGGGTCAGGGTTGTTGCCAAGGATTATATATTAAGGAGTTGATGGTTGCCAGGGAGTCACAGGTGGCTACAGTGCCCCAGGTGATAGGTAATTGAAAGTACGGGAGTTTTTGGTTTGGGTAAGAGTATTACTCCTTTGGTGACTTTTACCTCATTTAAATATGGGACCATTGTTATGGTCAGTGATCCATTTTGGTGAAATGGTAATCGCAGGAGGATTCATTGGTTGGGGTCATGGTTCTGGATCCAAGTGCAGTACAAGCACGTGGTTCTGCAAGGCATAGGGGTTTTGATCTGTAGGTGATTAATACCTCTTATCTCTGGGCTGGTTGCATCCGGGGATGTTGTTGGATTAAAGTCGCTAACGGGCTTTTAGGTTTTTGAGGTCACAGTTACTGTTATGCACATGGGGGATTGATCCGTAGGTGATTGATGCCTCATATCTCTGGGCTGGAGGTTGCAGCCGGGGATAATATTGAGTTGGAGGTAAAGAGGAATGTAAGGTTTTGAGACACGGTTGATACTTGATGCTTCTTGGGGGGGGGTTTAATCCGTATGTGATTAATGCCCCCATCTCTTGGTCGGTGTGTTGCGGCCAGGGATCGTGTTTCTGACGGTTGTGTGATTGAAGGGTCACTTGTAGGATATAGTGGCTTTGGTTACAGGGATCTTGCAGGCATGGGGTCCTGCAAGGTTGGGGTATTGATCCGCAGGTGATTAATGCCTCGTATCTCTGGGTCGGTGTGTTGCGGCCAGGGATCGTGTGTTCTGACGGTTTGTGTGATTGAAGAGTCACTTGCGGAATACAGTGGCTTTGGCTACAGGGATCTTGCAGGCATGGCGTCCTGCAAGGTTGGGGTATTGATCCGTAGGTGATTAATGCCTCGTATCTCTGGGTCGGTGTGTTGCGGCCAGGGATTGTGTTCTGGTGGTGGAGCATGGCTTCTGGACCGGACTTATGGCGGGGGTAGGTCTGGTCCAGAGGCGGTTTAACGGATAATGTTATTTGATTGGAGAGTCACTTGTAGGATATAGTGGCTCCGGTTACAAGGATCTTGCAGGCATGGGTCCTGCAAGGTGGGGGGTATTGATCCGTAGGTGATTCATACCTCATCTCCAGCCCGGTGTGTGTTGCGGCCAGGGATCATGTTTTGGTGGTGGAAGGTGGTTTCTGGACCGGGCCTACCCAGGGTTATGTATTGTATTACGTACTGTATTATTATTATTATGGTATTACCTATTGTTAAATGTTGGGGACGCCCGTTGGACGGCGCCCCCTTGTGTTAGTGTGTAAACAATAGGCAATAAAGGGCTGCTGTGGCCATTTTTTACCAAGTCGCAAGCAGTGTCTGTGTATTATTGATACCGGGTAAGGGTAATTGGGAATAATATAGGAATCAACGACCGGAAAATCCCTCCTGGAAATGTCAAGCTTTTATATCAGTATAGTGACTCAGAAGACACGAGGACCCTTGACTTTTGGGTTACGAGTAGGGATGATCGAATACCCTAATACTTGCTTCGCCGAATATCCAGCGAATATGTCAGTGCTATTCGACTATTCGCGAATATTCCACGCTCAATGTACGTCTATGGGAAAACAGAATAATTTCACGTTGGACCTAACGGTGACCTGTGGTGACTGAGGAAAAGGCTGAAATGGATGGGAAAAGGCTGAAACAGTATGGGCACAGCCTGTAGAAGGTGCCTGACTGCATTTCTGGTCTAGGAATAACGTGCACAGAGCAGCACGCGGCGTTTACGTAGTCACCAGAACAGCTCTCAAACCAAAGTAAAAGAGCAGAAATTGCTAAGAAACAGTTTGTAGTGCCTAATCACTGTACAGTCATGGCCAAAAGTTTTGAGAATGACACCAAACTTATATTTTCACATGATCTGTTGCCCTCTGGTTTTTAATTGTGTTTGTCTGATGTTTACATCACATACAGAAATATAATTGCAGTCATATTATGAGTACCAAAAGGTTATATTGACAGTTAGAATCAGTTAATGCAGCAAGTCAATATTTGCAGTGTTGACCCTTCTTCTTCAGGACCTCTGCAATTCTCCCTGGCATGCTCTCAATCAACTTCTGGATCAAATCCTGACTGATAGCTGTCCATTCTTGCATAAGCAATGCTTGCATTTTGCCAGAATTTGTTGGTTTTTGTTTGTCCACCCGTCTCTTGATTGCCCACAAGTTCTCAATGGGATAAAGATCTGGGGAGTTTCCAGGCCATGGACCCAAAATCTCTATGTTTTGTTCCATGAGCCATTTAGTGATCACCTTTGCTTTATGGCAAGGTGGTCCATCATGCTGGAAAAGGCATTGTTGGGCGCCAAACTGCTCTTGGACAGTTGGGAGAAGTTGCTCTTGGAGGACATTCTGGTACCATTCTTTATTCATGGCTGTGTTTTTAGGCAAGACTGTGAGTGAGCCGATTCCCTTGGCTGAGAAGCAACCCCACACATGAATCGTTTCAGGATGCTTAACAGTTGGCATGAGACAAGACTGGTGATAGCGCTCACCTCTTCTTCTCCTAATCAGCTGTTTTCCAGATGTCCCAAACAATCAATAAGGGGATTCATCTGAGAAAATGACTTTACCCCAGTCCTCAGCAGTCCACTCCCTGTACCTTTTGCAGAATATCAGTTGGTCCCTGATGCTTTTTCTGGAGAGAAGTGGCTTCTTTGCTGCCCTCCTGGAAACCAGGCCTTGCTCAAGCAGTCTCCGCCTCACAGTGCATGCAGAAGCACTCACACCAGCCTGCTGCCATTGCTGAGCTAGCTCGGCTCTGCTGGTATTCCGATCCCGCAGCTGAAACAGTTTTAAGATACGCTCCTGTCATTTGCTGGTCCTTCTTGGGTGCCCTGGAGCCTTTTTGGCAACAATGGAAGCTCTCTCCTTGAAGTTCTTGATGATGCGATAGATTGTTGACTGAGGTGCAATCTTTGCAGCTGCAATACTCTTCTCTGTTAGGCCATGTTTGTGCAGAGCAATGATGGCTGCACGTGTTTCTTTAGAGATAACCATGGTTAACTGAAGAGAAACAATGATACCAAGCACCAGCCTCCTTTTAAAGTGTCCAGTGGTGTCATTCTTACTTAATCATGACTGATTGATCGCCAGCCCTGTCCTCATCAACACCCACACCTGTGTTAATGGAAGAATCACTAAAACAATGTTAGCTGCTCCTTTTAAGGCAGGAATGCAATGATGTTGAAATGTGTTTTGGGGGTTAAAGTTCATTTTCTTAGCCAATATTGACTTTGCAAGTAATTGCTGTTAAGCTGATCACTCTTTATGACATTCTGGAGTATATGCAAATTGCCATTAGAAAAACTTAAGAAGTAGACTTTGTAAAAATTAATATTTGTAGCATTCTCAAAACTTTTTGCCATGACTGTAATAAAACGTCACATCAAGCCCCGACCTCCTAAAAACCACTTTAGCATATGTTCACGTTTCATTTTTTACATTTTTCCTTCTTTTTCGATTAGAAACGGCTGTAACTTATACATTATATTGGTGTCTGTCTCACACCTCCTTTTTTGGGACATATTTGACAACTTTTTAAATGGTCAGCTACAATGTGCCCATTGGGATGTTGGCCTTGCCCTCCTCCTCCACCAACACCACCAGCTCCAGTGGCCCTCTTTTCAAATGTAGAAAGGGCCACTGGCTGTCTTCAAATTTCAGACTTCTTAGGGCCCTCAGGTGGGCCCTGTAATATACATTGGGAGGGACGGCAATCATTTGTAGTTTTCTGCGTCCCCTATTTCATTATTGTGAAAGTTGGAATACGTACTCCATAACACTTTACAGTGCTATTGCCAATGTGGCCATTTGGGTGTTGGCCTTGCCTTCCTCCTCCTCCAAAAACACCACCGGCTTCAGTGGCCCTCAATTCAAGTGCTATTCAAATTATTCAGTAATGTATGTTTTATGAACAAATGAACGCCACGCTGGGACATCAAAGCTGATGTCGTTGATAATGATTGCCTCTGACCAAAAGCAGGTTGGGAGTAGGAGGCATCATCGCCTGCTTCCTAGACCGCAGTTTGTGAAGCATGCAGCACCTTGGAAGCGGCAGTTGTTTCACTTTGGAACTCAGGCTTTATTCCACTAGCTAACACCGAGGATTTAAAAAAAATTCAGTTTCCCCAGGGGGGAATAGTTCAAATGTAGCGCCCCTGCGGTCATGCTACAAAAATCTGCAACCTGGTTCCTGGAGCCCTAGCTCTGGCTAAACCCTAAACACTCACACAACCCTGGACCACAAGAGCATTGGCCGTCCTATGGTGTAAAGCATGTCCAGGAAGTGGAGGTTGCCTAGGAGGTGTAAATCCAACCCTCCTGTAGTGAGGTCCCTAGTGGGAAGGGGAGGGGTTGGTGAATGAAGTGGAGGAGAAAAGCAGACAGTGAGTGGAGAACGAAGGAGGAGGACGCCCGGCTGGGTGTCAGGGCTGGGTGTGAGGCCTGATGATTAAATCACAGTGTCCAGGGGAGAGGAAGCGTACTGCGGGGTCTGCAAGGGTCTCTGACAGAGCTGTGCAAGAGAAGTGCACGGAGGGGGCCATAGCCAGTCTACACAGACAGAGCCGGGACAGAGGGAACCAGAAATCTGTCCCCAGCACCAGGGGAGTGTAACCTGTGAGTAAAAATCACCAGTAAAGACTCCCTGTTTCACTCGGACTTTGCCTGTTTGCATTTCCTTTCATCCTGCATCTCAACCAGCAACCCCTGGGTCCACAGTGAGTAGAGACTGTTAAAGACAACCTGGTGTAGTCTCCATTACTTCCCCACTACATCTCCCAGGCACAGCCCTACCTGCAGGGAGCCTACCATCACAGCTGCCACTACCACCAGCCCTGGGAGTACCGACATTAAGCAGCGGCGATTCTCCATCATTAACCGCAACCCGCAGGTGGCGTCACATGACAAAAACTCTTATCTCCCCTGTAAATACTCCCCATTAACAAAAGGGACCCAGAGCACGGAACCGGGCAACGGCCACCAGAGTGACATTCTTATTTGTTACCGCCTGGGACTAAGTACCCCCTTCTCTGGGCGCTACACAAACACCATGTAGCACAGCATCAGAAGGTACTCCCAACAGCTCTCAGCAGCTTTTTTTAAAAAAATTGGTACGATTTGCAACAGGGCAGAACATGCCAAGGAGTTTAATAAATTCAGTTTCCCCAGGGGGGGAAGGTTCAGACATCATGGAGCATTGCATCAGAAGGTACTCCCAATAGCTGCCAACAGCTTTTTTTAAAAAATTGGTAGGATAAGCAACAGGTCATAGCATGCCAAGGAGCTAAAAGAATTCTGATTCCGCAGGGGCCCATGTGTAACACACCGTGGAGCACAGCATCAATAAAGAACACAGAGGCTGCCTGACCAATTGTTATAGACAGTGTAGCCTTGACAGTGGTTGTGCCAGTGCATAATGTACAAAGGCTTAAAAAATATTGCCCTGATTGGGTCGAAAAATTAAATCGCAGCAGCATAACAAGTTAGATTAGTCATGCGGTCTCATTAGATGATAGAAGAATAAATAATCTTGAATGAGAAACAATGGAACTTATTTGAACTTAAAAAATACAAATTTCCAGGACGCCACATGACAGCACGGTAGGAGTTGCTCCTTTGACCTTTACAGGGACAGGAAACGCAAGAGTTTAAAAGCCCCTCCCCATCCCCCTTTCCTCAGTGTTTTTCCTGTCCCTGTACAGGACGGACGCAAGTCTTACCGTCGGAGGTATGGGGTCCAGGCGGATCGGGGGGGCTTGCTCTCTCCTTCCTGCCGGTCAAGCAGCCCCTGGCCGACACTTCTGTTGCAGAGGTCCCTCAGCCGACCGGTGGAGCGAGATCTCCCGGTATCCATGCCGCTTCCCTCAGGTGAGGGCTCTCGGCAGACCGCTGTTGCTGCCGGCCATGGGGCACTTCCGGGTCTGCGCAGGCCTTGCGTTCCAGCATGACTCGCACGCTGACGCATGCGCCGTGCGGAGATCACCGCATTTCCGGGTTCGGAACTTGGCGGTAACCTGGGAGGCAGCAGGTGTTCCGGAACAGAGCACTGAAGGCGGGAATGGACCCTGACGTCGCAGAACCAGGTAATAAATCCGGGGTACCGGGGGACGGCTCTGTATTCTCTGTATTCCACCTGTCATGGAGGATGATCGGTCAGATGCTGGAGCCCCGGCAGAATCCCAGGGTCATGTGAGTGCAGGCGTACCTGGGTTAGGACCAGGGATGCTAGGGGTGGTCACTGATTCAGTCTCCCCCTTCATTTTTAGGAGTCTGCCACGCGCACCAGCACTATTCCTAGGAAAGCCCAGAGGAAAGTTGTCTGGACAAAAAAATGTGCAGTCTGCCATTTACAACTGTCAGAGTCCTGCACGACACAGCTATGTGATCCTTGCATAGCAGACTTAGTCTCCAGTGAACAAACTTCCCTGCTGACAGTCATGAGGGCTATGATACGAAGGTCTCCCCTTCCTTTTAGGATTCTTCCACACACTATCCCTAAAAAAGTTCGAAGGAAGTCGGCCAGAATAAAAAAAGGGTGCAGTCTGTCATTCACCTCTGTCAGAGTCCTGCACTAAAATTAGAAATTTGGCCTTGGAAGGCTGCATGGTGAGGTTGCTGCCTCATGTTTTGCTGGAATCAGCAGACCTCATGTTTAAGTTCAGAATTACCTGTTGATAGACCCTTGTGTGGATCCTCCTGTTGTGGTTTAATAACACATTGATTCCACTATTATATCACCAGACCGGATTCTGCCTGATTACTCCTTCTATAGGAGGGAAAATTGTGGATTTTAACACATTATCTTGCATTTGGAACTTGCCCTCCAGCTGCACCTCCAGATGAGTTAATTGGTTCAGGTGTGACTAATTTGGCATTTAGGATACCACTCATGCAGTAGGTGTATCCTGAAGTTCACAGAGGAATTACACTCTTAGGGGTAACTCTGATGGGACCTCACAACCCTGGCCTCGCGCCTCAGGGTTCTGGCCTCGTGATGACTCTGGCTCACGCCTCACTGCTCCGGCCTCCTGGCTCCGGCCTCCTGGCTCCAGCCTCGCGCCTCATGACTCCAGGCTCCGGCCTCGCGCCTCCTGGCTCGTACCTCACAACTTGGGGCTCCGGCGTCGCGCCTCACGGCTTTGGCCTCGGCCCACACGCCACACAGCTCTGACCACACGTTGGCTTGGCACCTTGGGTCTGTCAAGGCCTAACTGCTTGACGTCTCTGGTCTTACTGTTTCTCAGCCTTGCCCTTCATGGCTTGGCTTCACTGGCTCTTGGCCTCTGGGCTTGTGCCTTGGGCCTCTGGGCTTGTGTCTTGGGCCTCCGGGCTTGGGCCTTGTGCCTCTAGGCCTGTGCCTCTGGGTTTGTGGCTTGTGCCTCTGGACTTGTGCTTGTGCCTCTGGGCTTGTGGCTTGGGCCTCTAGGCTTGTGCCTCTGGCCTTGTGGCTTGTGCCTCTAGGCTTGTGCCTCTGGCCTTGTGGCTTGTGCCTCTAGGCTTGTGCCTCTGGCCTTGTGCCTTGTGCCTCTAGGCTTGAGCTTCTGGGCCTGTGCCTTGTGTCTCTAGGCTTGTGCCTCTGGGCTTGTGCCTGTGTCTCTAGGCTTGTGCCTCTGGGCTTGTGCCTTGTGTCTCTAGGCTTGTGCCTCTGGGCTTGTGTCTTGTGTCTCTAGACTTGTGCCTCTGGGCTTCTGCCTTGTGTCTCTAGGCCTGTACCTCTGGGCTTGTACCTTGTGTCTCTGGGCTTGTGCCTCTGGGCTTGTACCTTGTGTCTCTAAGCTTGGGCATCTGGGTTATGCCTTGTGCCTCTGGGCTTGTGCCTTGTGTCTCTAAGCTTGTGCATCCGGGCTTATGCCTTGTGCCTCTGGGCTTGTGCCTTGTGCCTCTAGGCTTGTGCCTCTGGGCTTGTGCCTTGTGCCTCGGGGCTTGTGCCTTGTGCCTCTAGGCTTGTGCCTCTGGGCTTGTGCCTTGTGCCTCTGGGCTTGTGCCTTGTGCCTCTGGGCTTGTGCCTTGTGCCTCTGGGCTGGTGCCTTGTGCCTCTGGGCTTGCGCCTTGTGCCTCTGGGATTGTGCCTTGTGCCTCCGGGCTTGTGCCTCCGGGCTTGCGCATTACGCCTCATGCTTTTGGCCGTGTGCATCTGGCATTGCGCCTTGTGCCTCTGGCCTTGCGCCTATGGCATTGCGCCTTGTGCCTCTGGCCTTGCACCTCTGGCATTGCGCCTTGTGCCTCTGGCCTTGCGCCTCTGGCATTGCGCCTTGGGCCTCTGGCCTTGCACCTCTGGCATTGCGCCTTGTGTCTCTGGCCTTGTGCCTCTGGCATTGCGCCTCTAGCCTTGCGCCTCTGGCATTGCGCCACTGGCCTTGCGCCTCTGGCATTGTGCCTTGCACCTCTGGCATTGTACCTTGCGCCTCGGGGCTTGCGCCTTGCACTTCATGTTCCGGCCTTGCGTGTCTGGCATTGCGCCTTGTGCCTCTGGCATTATGCCTTGTACCTCTGACATTGTGCCTCTGGCATTGTGCCTTGTCTGGCCTTGCGCTTCTGCACCTTGGGCCTTGCGCCTCTGCACCTTGGGCCTTGCACCTCTGCACCTTGGGCCTTGCGCCTCTGCACCTTGGGCCTTGCGCCTCTTCGCCTTGGGCCTTGCGCTTCTGCGCCTTGGGCCTTATGCCTCTGCGCCTTTGGCCTTGCGACTCTGCGCCTTTGGGCCTTGCAGTGGCCTCGTCCCTTGCGCCTCGGGCTGCATACTTCGCATCTTGGGTCTCTAGCATCGGCTTTGGTTAGAGGGGCCTCACGCTTCTGGAACTGCACTTGGCTTAGTATGATCGGCATCCATGTTTGGTTGGCCTAGTATTTCTCCTTATTATGGCTTCAGCACTGGAATCTGAGTTCAGCTACGGTCCCTTTTAATCCGTAGTATTCAGCGGTGCTTGGTTGCTTAGCTCTGGTCTTTCATTTATAAATTATGGCTAAAGAGAAATGTTTCTCGAGTTCGTCCTACGGTGGAAGGAACTGAATGCAGCCGCTCATGGTAATAGCCCCGTTTACTGTGACGGGTCCTTTGATGGCTTTTGGACTGGGTTTCTGGACCATTGTTCAACATACAGATTCTCGTACGTACCCTGTGAGGTTTTCCAACATCTTGTGGCGGGGAGCTCCATAGTCTCCCTCAGAGGCTCACTGCTCTCACGAAGATAAAATCCAGGGTCTCACCACTGTCAAATGAACTATCACTCCTCGGGAAGATGTTCCCTGGTCACTATGGAAGACTGTGTGGTATGTTTACGCTCGTGTCCGATATAGTGGTAATTGCAGGCTAATGGAGGATAGCAGTAGCATTCTAGTTGGGTAGTCTGCCCAGGTGGTAATGGTTCTTTTCACCAGCTCAGGGCAGCGCTGAGCTCCTGTATTTACAGCCACGGGTATGACAACCAATTCTTTAAATTCCGATCTATATACTATATACAGTGTATCTATGAGGTTGGCCACCTACATTCTGGGACGCTTTCATCACATCCGGATTCCATACCCGCTGTCCTTGGCATCTGCATCTTGGGGACAATGCTTCCTTCAAGTGGTCGGATGATGTACTTGGCTTGCTAATATCGGTAGACGTGCCTTCCGGGCTCCAACCCTTCATGTCTTGGGTTTCTGATGGTCCTTCTCATTCCTCGAGGTCCAGTAGTTCTGCATTGACTTCTTGGGCTTCTGGAGCCAGAATGTAAACTCTGGTGGTACTGTGGGCTGGTCTGTGACCAGGGGTAGTCGTTTGAACCGAGGAGAGCTGATGACAGTGCTGACCTGGTTTATTAAGCTCCGACAAGTTATTCTTGATCTAGCCGGGGGTCATTCTATCGGGCTGTGGTTATTCATTCCTTGATAGGCTGTTAAGGACTTTAACTTCTATTCTATAGTTGCGGTGTTCAGAATGTTCATTTAACCCATTCGGGTATATCTCACTATATCTGGTCTCTGTAGTATAAGCTGTCTCCCTCATTTATTCTCTTTCCCAACATGAAAGGCACCTTCCCTCTTGGTCGTCGGACGAGCGATTCTGGCATTTTGGGGACTGCCCAGAGCTGGCGCGTAGATTCTGCCCTCTTGGTGCAATTTGCGGGCAAGAACCGAGGGAAGCCTGAGTCTAAGACACCTCAGTCTCGGTGGGTTCGTCCACTATTTCAGCTATTTGCCAGTCCGCGGGTCGGGACCTCTCAACTCGCATTAGGACCCACTCCGCCAGGGCTCTGTCCACTTCTTGGGCGGAGCGGGCGAGGGGTTCCTTGGAACTGATTTGTCGTACGACAGCGTGGTTGGGTCCCCACGTGTTTTGTGAGCATTATACACTGGACCTTCTCAACGATCAGCACATGTTGTTCAGTAGAAGGGCTTTATAGGCTGTGGTCCCCCCCTCATAGGGATTACTTTGGAATTCTCCTACCGTGCTGTCATGTGGCGTCCTGGAAAATAGGAATTACTACTTACCGGTAATGATGTTTCCAGGAGCCAACATGACAGCACGCTTATTTCCCTCCCGTCTGATTATGTACCGTGTGTTGTACGTTCTGCATTACTAAAATGGTGTTATCTCCCATCCTGGTGTGGTACTTGAAAAATCACTGAGGAAAGGGGGATGGGGAGGGGCTTTTAAACTCTTGCGTTTCCTGTCCCTGTAAAGGTCAAAGGAGCAACTCCTACCGTGCTGTCATGTTGGCTCCTGGAAACATCATTACCGGTAAGTAGTAATTCCTATTTTTGTGGCTACACTTATTATTGGGTCTTGTTAACAGGTGGCCTGAGATACTCAGGGAAAATTCATCTATGGTTCATTTCGATTATCGTCAAACTGTCTGTACTTTCCATGCATAGTCGTGTGCGAGTATCTGTTATTATTGACCCCGCTGAGCTGAAAACATGCTCAGACAACACACTTGCAGCAGGGCAAGCTAGTACTTCCAAAACGTATAAGGCAAGGTCTGGCCAGGTGTTGAGCTTAGAAACCCAATAGTGAAAGGGAACTGTAGACTCTGAAAGCACGCTGATATGGTCACCTACATAGTCCCTCACCATCTTACTTAAGTGTTCCCTCCTTGTCATAGTTCCCCCAACCGGTATATGATTCGAAGTTGACGGTTTGTGGAAAATGGACCAGTTTTGGCACATTAGTCCCCCGCCTGTGTTGCTCCTACTATGCGTAGCCCTCTCTTGTAATCCCGTTGTGTGAGATGACACGCTACCTCTGACGCCAGCATGATCTGAGGGTAATCGTTTCATCAACTGCTCCACTACAGCCCTCTTGAATGTTTCCGTAGTACAATCCTTATTTGCCTCTACAAGTAGCGAAGCAAATTTGTCTTTATAGCATGGGTCAAGGAAGGTACATAACCAGTATTTGTTGTCTGCCAAAATGTGGACTAGCCAACAGTCATGAGAAAGGCAGTGTGACATGAACTGTGCCATGTGTCCCAGACTCCGAACTGGAAACCTTTGTGTGTCACTGCTAAGAATACATTCTGTCTCCCTAAACCTCCTCTCGTCCTCAGTCTCTCTCTCCTCCTGCTCCTCCTCAGGTCATCCATGCTGGACAGCCCTGAAGCTTGGGTTGTCAATCCCTTGGTTATCCAACTTCAAAGCATTCCTGTTCTTAATCATCCTCCTCATCCTCATGATGCTGACCAAAGGTGGCCTGAGCTTGTTGGCCGCGGTTCTGTGGATTACTAGCAACCATTGTGAAGTCTGGATCCATAGACACAATGGGTGCATTAACACTTTGGTCATTCAGACCATCCAGAGAGCATTTCAATAAACAAATCAGTGGAATGGTAATGCTGATAAGAGCATCATCACTGCTCACAATGTTGGTACAGTAATCAAAATTCCCTAGGACCTGACAAATGTCTGCAATCCACACTCACTCTGCAGTACTTACAGTCATATGAAAAAGTTTGGGCACCCCTATTAATGTTAACCTTTTTTCTTTATAGCAATTTGGGTTTTTGCAACAGCTATTTCAGTTTCATATATCTAATAACTGATGGACTGAGTAATATTTCTGGATTGAAATGAGGTTTATTGTACTAACAGAAAATGTACAATCCGCATTTAAACAAAATTTGACCGGTGCAAAAGTATGGGCACCCTTATTGATTTGAACACTCCTAACTACTTTTTACTGAGTTACTAAACCACTAAATTGGTTTTGTAACTTCATTGAGCTTTGAACTTCATGGGCAGGTGTATCCAATCATGAGAAAAGGTATTTAAGGTGACCACTTGCAAGTTGTTCTCCTATTTGAATCTCCTATGAAGAGTGGCATCATGGGCTCCTCAAAACAACTCTCAAATGATCTGAAAACTAAGATTATTCAACATAGTTGTTCAGGGGAAGGATACAAAAAGTTGTCTCAGAGATTTAAACTGTCAGTTTCCACTGTGAGGAACATAGTAAGGAAATGGAATAACACAGGTACAGTTCTTGTTAAGCCCAGAAGTGGCAGGCCAAGAAAAATATCCGAAAAGCAGAGAAGAAGAATAGTGAGAACAGTCAAGGACAATCCACAGACCACTTCCAAAGACCTGCAGCATCATCTTGCTGCAGATGGTGTCATGTGCATCGGTCAACAATACAGCACACGTTGCACAAGGAAAAGCTGTATGGGAGAGTGATGCGAAAGAAGCTGTTTCTGCAAGCATGCCACAAACAGAGTCGCCTGAGGTATGCAAAAGCACATTTGGACAAGCCAGTTACATTTTGGAAGAAGGTCCTGTGGACTGATGAAACAAAGATTGAGTTGTTTGGTCATACAAAAAGGCATTATGCATGGAGGCAAAAAAACACAGCATTCCAAGAAAAGCACTTGCTACCCACAGTAAAATTTGGTGGAGGTTCCATCATGCTTTGGGGCTGTGTGGCCAATGCTGGCACCGGGAATCTTGTTAAAGTTGAGGGTCGCATGGATTCAACTCAGTATTATCAGATTCTTGACAATAATCTGCAAGAATCAGTGACGAAGTTGAAGTTACGCAGGGGATGGATATTTCAGCAAGACGATCCAAAACACCGCTCCAAATCTACTCAGGCATTCATGCAGAGGAACAATTACAATGTTCTGGAATGGCCATCCCAGTCCCCAGACCTGAATATCATTGAACATCTGTGGGATGATTTGAAGCATGCTGTCCATGCTCGGCGACCATCAAACTTAACTGACCTGGAATTGTTTTGTAAATAGGAATGGTCAAATATACCTTCATCCAGGATCCAGGAGCTCATTAAAAGCTACAGGAAGCAACTAGAGGCTGTTATTTTTGCAAAAGGAGGATCTACAAAATATTAATGTCACTTTTATGGGGAGGTGCCCATACTTTTGCACCGGTCAAATTTTGTTTAAATGCGGATTGCACATTTTCTGTTAGTACAATTAACCTCATTTGAATCCAGAAATATTACTAAGTCCATCAGTTATTAGATATATGAAACTGAAATAGCTGTTGCAAAAACCAAAACTGTTATAAAGATAAAAGGTTAACATTAATAGGGGTGTCCAAATTTTTTCATATGACTGTATGTCTGGCAGCTACGTCTGACGGGCATGTTCCAGCTGGAATTGGGATACTGCCCTCTGCTGCTCATGGATCCTAGCCAAAATATGATAGGTTGAATTCCATCTTGTAGGGAGGTCACATATTAGTCTGTGATGTGGCAAGTGTAAACGCTACTGCAGCACTGCCAGGCCAGCAAAAGAGGGAGATGGCTTGCGGAAATGGGCGCTAATACGTCGTACCTTGGTAAGTAGGTCTGGTATGTCAGGGTATTTTTTAAGAAAGTGCTGAACTACCAAATTTACAATGTGGGCCATACAAGGAACGTGTACAAGTCTTCCAAGCTTTAAAGCCGCCACCAGATTACGACCATTATCGCACACTACCATCCCTGAACGGAGGTCCAACGGTGCAAGCCACTCATCTGTCTGCTCAGTTATTACTTTCAAAAGCTCAGGTACCGTGTGCGATTTGTCACCGATACAGATGAGCTTCAGTAGAGTGTGTTGCCGTTTAGTCGAGGCAGTGCTGCAGAGATCCCAGCTGGGGAATGGTGTCGACAGTTGGTCACTGGCGGATGATGAGGAGGATGCACAGGAGCCAGATGAAGAGTAGGAGGAGGGAGTTTTTGCTGTATAGGAGGCTACTGAAACTCAGATTGAGGTGGGGCTCACTATTCTGGGTGTGGGAACTATATGGGATTTTGCCGGCTCAAACACTGTACTAGAGTTGAGTGCGGTTCGTGGTCCCTGGTCCTCCAGTTCGCGGTTCGAGTGATTTTGGGGGGTGTTCTAGATCGAACTAGAACTTGAGCTTTTTGCTAAAAGCTCGATAGCTCGAGTTACGTTCGAGAACGATTCTATCAGCAAAAAGTCAAGCTAATTAGTAGCTGGGTTTTCGCTTTAATAGTGTAAGTCACTCTGTGACTCACACTGTTATGAAATTTTAGAGTATAGTGTGCGGGGACAGCTAGTTCAGATCACTGCTGCTGGGATAATGGCGATCGCCATTTTTTTTTTTCTTGTCTTCCTTCCCTAAGCGCGCGTGTAGTGGGGCGGGCCAGCATGTCAGCCAATCACAGACACACACACAGATAAGTTGACTTTTTGCCAGACAAGCAAGGGCATGTGTCAAAGGCTGTCCATGTCACATGTCCCTCCATTATAAAAATGGGTATCTGCCCGTCTGGATGCCATTATCTGCCTTCTGCGTCTGGGTGTCAGTCACCGCTGGCGCAGCTCCTGTCGCCGATCCTGTTGTGTACGCTCTAGACACAGCGCTATACAGAATAGGGATAGAAGTTTCTTTCAGCCTTTGTAAGGGCTAATAACAGCAGGCTCAGAGTTATAGGTGACAGTCAGGTTCGTGGAAACAATTTTTACCAGCTACAGATAAGAGCATCTGTGTAGCTAAGCTCAGGGACTTCCTTGCTGCATTTCACCATTAGGAGGGATAGAAAGTGAGGCTTCCTTTCCTCTACACTGACCCACAACCCGGCCACTGTACCCTCCTGCACTTTTTAGCAAAGCCATTTTAATTGCAGAGTGCTGCCAGTTAGTGTCATCCTAAAAGTGGCTGTTGGACTTCATTAGTGTCCCACTGGTGCAAAGCTATTTGCAGCACCTCTGCATTGCACCGTCAAACTAATTTTTACTAAGCTATTATAATAGCAAACACTGAGGAAACTTAGTGGCATCCTAAAAGTGGCTGTTGGACTTCATTAGTGTCCCACTGGTGCCAAGCTATTTGCAGCACCTCTGAATTGCACCGTCAAACTCATTTTTACTAAGCTATTATAATAGCAAACACTGAGGAAACTTAGTGGCATCCTAAAAGTGGCTGTTGGACTTCATTAGTGTCCCACTGCTGCAAAGCTATTTGCAGCACCTCTGCATTGCACACTCAAGCTCATTGTTACTAAGCCATTATAATAGCAAACACTGAGGAAACTTAGTGGCATCCTAAACGTGGCTGTTGGACTTCATTAGTGTCCCACTGGTGCAAAGCTATTTGCAGCACTTCTGCATTGCAACGTGAAACTCATTTTTACAAAGCTATTATAATAGCAAACACTGAGGAAACTTAGTGGCATCCTAAAAGTGGCTGTTGGACTTCATTAGTGTCCCACTGGTGCAAAGCAATTTGCAGCACCTCTGCATTGCACCATCAAGCTCATTTTTACTAAGCCATTATAATAGCAAACACTGAGGAAACTTAGTGGCATCCTAAACGTGGCTGTTGGACTTCATTAGTGTCCCACTGCTGCAAAGCTATTTGCAGCACTTCTGCATTGCACACTCAAGCTCATTGTTACTAAGCCATTATAATAGCAAACACTGAGGAAACTTAGTGGCATCCTAAACGTGGCTGTTGGACTTCATTAGTGTCCCACTGGTGCAAACCTATTTGCAGCACCTCTACATTGCACCGTCAAGCTCATTTTTACTAAGCCATTATAATAGCAAACACTGAGGAAACTTAGTGGCATCCTAAAAGTGGCTGTTGGACTTCATTAGTGTCCCACTGGTGCAAAGCTATTTGCAGCACCTCTGCATTGCACCGTCAAACTCATTTTTACTAAGCTATTAGAATAGCAAACACTGAGGAAACTTAGTGGCATCCTAAAAGTGGCTGTTGGACTTCATTAGTGTCCCACTGGTGCAAAGCAATTTGCAGCACCTCTGCATTGCACCGTCAAGCTCATTTTTACTAAGCCATTATAATAGCAAACACTGAGGAAACTTAGTGGCATCCTAAACGTGGCTGTTGGACTTCATTAGTGTCCCACTGGTGCAAAGCTATTTGCAGCACCTCTGCATTGCACCGTCAAGCTCATTTTTACTAAACCATTATAATAGCAAACACTGAGGAAACTTAGAGGCATCCTAAAAGTGGCTGTTGGACTTCATTAGTGTCCCACTGGGGCAAAGCTATTTGCAGCACCTCTGCATTGCATACTCAAGCTCATTGTTACTAAGCCATTATAATAGCAAACTGTGCTGACAGTTTAAGGGCCATAGTTGCATTGTCCGGGATAGTTATTGTTGTTTATTCTGCTGTCAATAAAGGTTGACCACCGCTGCAATCTATACCACCTCTCAATTTTTACTACCACATTTTAAGTGCACAATCTTGTCGCAATCAAAATGAGTGGCAAAATGACAGATGCTGGTGGAAAGGGGAACAGACTTGTTGGCAAAGGAAAAAAAGGGTTTGTCCATGGGGAAGGTGGCAAAGCTCCATTAACATCTGCTGAAGATAGGCCATCTTCCAGCAAAAAGTAAGATGTCTACTACTTTCCGTGGACAATCCGATGTGCTCCCTTTTTTACGGACACGAACAACTGGAACAAAGGTAGATGATGGCCAAAAAAAGTGCTTGAATGGATCTCAAGTGGTCCAACAAGTGCCCTCTCCGCCACCTCAACTACCGCATCCAAAAAACACCAGTCCTCTAAGTTGTCATCCCAATCACACTTGCTTTCTCCCAGCTCTCAAGTCTCCATCCGCCCTGCACAGTATGGTGGAACAGAGATGGCTGAGTCTTCAGAACTGTTCAGTCACACTATAGCCTGGGAATCAGAGGTCTGCTCCCAAGCTACAGTGAGTACAGACCAGGAAATGGTCTACAGTGATGCCCAGAACCTTTGTGACCCAGATTCAGGCCGTGATGACCAAGTTTCTGAGCATAATGTTGACCCTTATTCACAAACTGTAACACCTGTTGTAATAGACATTGAGGAACATACTGATGACGATGAGACGCAGATACCAGATTGGGATGACAACTTAAATATTCGTTCAGGGCAGGAAGAGGCTCGGTCTGAGGGTGAGGGGAGTGCAAACACAACGCTTGATGAGGTAGTTCTAGATCCCACACAACGCTTGATGAGGAAGTTCTAGATCCCACCTACTGTCAAACCACAGTCAGGCACTCGAGGAGGTCAACAGAAGCGGTGGAGGAGGATGTAACTGACGACGAAGTTACCTTGCGCCTTCCTGGACAGAGGAGGAGTACTGGAAGCATGTCTACAACTGCATCCTTAGCCATCACTCTGCCTCTGAGCACTAGTCGGGGTGGCTCAGCATGTCGCATGTCCTCTAAGCCTTGCCTAGCCTGGTCCTTTTTGACCTTGCAAAGGATCGCCCAAATCATGTTATCTGTAAAATTTGTCGTGAATCTGTTAGTAGAGGCAAAAACCTCAGCAGTTTGACAACCTCTTCCATGAATCGGCACATGAATAAATATCATATGTCCTAGTGGGAACCTCACCGTGCTGCAATGCGGTCTAGCGGAGCGGACCATCCACCGCCTGCCCCTTCCAGTGCATCCGCGCGCTCTTCATCTTCTAGGACTGTGGGGACAGCTGTCACACCTGGTTTTCCACACACAACTTCCACCAGTGTAACCGCAGCAGGCAGTTTGCTTGGTAGGTCGTCAGTTGGTTTGGAAGGGGAAACAACTGCGTGTGTACAGCTCTCTCAGACATCGATAGCATCAACGTTGGATGAAGGCAACATCATGTCTACGCCTGCACTTCCCTCACAAACCTGCATTTTTCCAGGGACACCCTACTCACCACCGTCTACACACAGCAGCCAGATCTCTGTCCCTCAGATGTGGACAAATAAAATGCCATTTCCTGCGACCCATGACAAAGCTAAGAGGTTGACTTTATCCCTCTGTAAGCTCTTGGCTACCGAAATGCTGCCTTTCCGCCTGGTGGACACACAGGATTTTAGAGACCTTATGTCTGTCGCTGTGCCCCAGTACCAGATGCCCAGTCGCCACTACTTCTCTAAGAAAAGTGTGCCTGCGCTACACCAGCATGTCGCACACAACATCACCGCTTCCTTGAGAAACTCTGTGTGTGAATGGGTGCATTTCACGACCGATACTTGGACCAGTAAGCATGGACAGGGACGTTACATGTCGCTGACTGGGCACTGGGTAACTATGGTGATAGATGGTGAAGGGTCTGCTGCACAAGTCTTGCCGTCCCCAAGACTTGTGTGTCAATCCTCTGTCTGTCCAAGTTCCTCCACTGCTTCTACCTCCTCAACCTCGTCTGGGTCCTGCACCTCCGACCCAAGCCTGCCTGGTCAGGCCACCAGCGTTGTAACTGCACAGAAGGAATCACGCACCCCTCTTTACTATGCTGGCAGCAGAGAGCAACGGCATCAGACGGTCTTTAGCTTGAAATGTCTTGGAAATAAGAGTCACACAGCGGCTGAGTTGTGGGCAGCTCTGGAGACTGAGTTTGGTAAATGGTTGTCTCCACTCAACCTGCAGCCTGGTAAGGCCGTGTGCGTCAATGCTGCAAACCTGGGTGCGGCCCTTCGCCTGGGCAAGGTGACACACGTGCCTTGTATGGCTCACGTGTTGAACCTTGTTGTTCATCAATTTTTAACACACTATCCCGGCCTAGATGGCCTTCTGAACAGGGCACGAAAACTGTCTGCTCACTTCCGACGTTCAACCGCCGCAGCTGAGCGACTTGCATCGCTACAGAAGTCTTTCGGCCTGCTGGTTCATCGCCTGAAATGCGATGTGCCGACAAGCTGGAATTCGACTCTCCTCATGTTACAGTGACTGTGGCAGCACCGCCGAGCCCTGGTGCAATACGTCATGACGTATAGCCTGGGCCAACGAGATGCAGAGGTGAGGCAGTTCACCCTGATGGAGTCGTCTCAGATCAAGGACCTATGCACCCTTCTGCACAGTTTCGACATGGCGACGAATATGTTTAGCGCTGACAATGCCATTATCAGCATGACAATTCCAGTCATTTACATGCTGGAGCACACGCTAAACACTATTCCGAGTCAGGGGGTGGGACAACAGGAAGAGGAGAAAGTACAGGAGGATTGATATGCACAAGGGACAACAACATCACCAAGGTCCAGACGTTCATCATCACCAAGGCGGCAGGCATGGGACCATGGGGGACAGGGATCAACAAGGGCACATGATGGCAGGCGAAATGTTGAGGAAGGTGAAGGAGAACATGAAGAAATGGAGGACGAACTGTCCATGGACATGGAAGACTCAGCGGATGAGGGAGACCTTGGTCAAATTTCAGTTGAAAGAGGTTGGGGGGAGATGTCAGAGGAAGAAAGATCAGTTAGCACCTCTATGCCCCCAACACAGCGTGGACTTGGTCCGCATGGCTGCGCAAGACACATGAGCGCCTTCTTGCTGCACTACCTCCAACATGACCCTCGTATTGTCAAAATTAGAAGTGATGATGACTACTGGCTTGCCACACTATTAGATTCCCGGTACAAGTCCAAATTTTGTGAAATAATTCCAGCCATAGAAAGGGATGCTGTTACGGGGGGCTGTCTGATAGGAAGGTGCAGGAGAACATGAAGAAATGGAGGACGAACTGTCCATGGACATAGAAGACTCAGCGGATGAGGGAGACCTTGGTCAAATTTCAGTTGAAAGAGGTTGGGGGGAGATGTCAGAGGAAGAAAGATCAGTTAGCACCTCTATGCCCCCAACACAGCGTGGACTTGGTCCGCATGGCTGCGCAAGACACATGAGCGCCTTCTTGCTGCACTACCTCCAACATGACCCTTGTATTGTCAAAATTAGAAGTGATGATGAGTACTGGCTTGCCACACTATTAGATCCCCGGTAGAAGTCCAAATTTTGTGACATAATTCCAGCCATAGAAAGGGACGCACATATGCAGGAGTATCAGCAGAAGCTGTTACTTGATCTTAGCTCGGCTTTCCCACAAAACAACCGTGGTGCACGGAGTGAATCTCCCAGTTGTAACTTGACAAACATGGGACGGTCTCGTTATCTTCAACAGTCTACCCGTACCAGCAGCACTGTATCTGGTGCTGGTAACAGCAATTTTTTTGAATCTTTTCATAATTTTTTTAGACCATCCTTTGCAAGGCCACCAGAGACAACAAGTCTGACACATAGTCAACGGCTGGAGAGGATGATACAGGAGTATCTCCAAATGAACATCGATGCCATGACTTTGCAAATGGAGCCTTGCTCATTTTGGGCTTCAAATCTTGAAAAATGGCCAGAGCTCTCCACTTATGGCTTGGAGATCTTGTCGTGTCCAGCTGCTAGCGTTGTCTCTGAACGTGTCTTCAGTGCTGCTGGGGGTGTGCTGACAGATAAGCGCACGCGTCTGTCCAGTGACAATGTGGACAGACTAACGTTCATCAAAATGAACAAGTCATGGATCCACAAGGAATTTACTACCCCGTGTGTCATCCTGGGGAGAGTAAATGCTTGTGGATTTGGAATGTGCTTGATGCAAATCAAAACATCCTGTTTGCAACTGGGGTACAAGTGCTGCCACTGATGGGGTGTCTGTGTGGCCCAATTTTTGGAAAAAAGGGAGACCCCGCTTGGAGTAACCCTTGCTTACAGTGTTTTTTAAAAGGAGCCAAGATGAACAAGTCATGGTTCAGCAAAAACTTTGCTACCTACCCCGGGGTCATCCTGGGAAGGGTTAAGGATGGTGTAATTTTTGAATGTTGTTGAAGCTAATCTACCTGTGAAGTGTACAACTAGGGCACAAGTGCTGCCACTGATGGGGTGGGTGTCTGTGTGGCCCAATTTTTGGAAAAAAAGGGAGACTCCGCTTGGAGTAACCCTTGCTTACAGTGTTTTTTAAAAGGAGCCAAGATGAACAAGTCATGGTTCAGCAAAGACTTTGCTACCTACCCCGGGGTCATCCTGGGAAGGGTTAAGGATGGCGTAATTTTGAATGTTCTTGATGCAAATCTACCTGTGAAGTGTACAACTGGGACACAAGTGCTGCCACTGAAGGGGTGGGTGTCTGTGTGGCCCAATTTTTGGAAAAAAGGGAGACTCCGCTTGGAGTAACCCTTGCTTGCAGTGTTTCTAAAAATGATCCAAGATGAACAGATCTGGGATCAGCAAAGACTTTGCTACCTACCCTGGGGTCATCCTGGGAAGGGTTAAGGATGGCATAATTTTGAATGTTGTTGATGCAAATCTACCTGTGAAGTGTACAACTGGGACACAAGTGCTGCCACTGAAGGGGTGGGTGTCTGTGTGGCCCAATTTTTGGAAAAAAGGGGGACTGTGTTTTACATGATTTTAGAAGGGCATGCCATGCCTATATCTGTGTCTCGTCCTCTTTTTCCTTGTCCAGCTGTTTTGTTTTCGCATGAGTATATGTCCTTGTAACTTTCCCATGTGTTTGTGTTGTGTTGTGAGTTGTTTGTCACCTTTTGGACACCTTTGAGGGTGTTTTCTGGGTGTTTTTATGTGTTTGTGATTGCCTTTCATTGATTTCTATGGGTTTCGAGTGGTTCGCCGAACCGAACTATAACCAGACCTCGGTTCGGTGAACCGAGCTCGAGCCGAACCGCGACCGGTTCGCTCATCTCTACTCTGTACCAGCCGCCACCAGGTTCACCCAGTGTGCCGTCAGTGAGATGTATTGTCCCTGTCTACTTCTGCTTGTCCATGTGTCTGTGGTTAAGTGGACCTTCCCTGTTATGGCGTTGGTGAGAGCCCGTTTGAGGTTTATGGACACGTAATTGTGGAACGCGGGGACGGCACAACGAGAAAAACAGTGGCGGCTAGGCATAGAGTATCGATGTTCTAACACCGCCAAAAGGTTGCGGAAAGCCTCTGTTTCCACAAGCAGATACGGCAACATCTCAAGGGCAATCAGTCGTGCAATGTGTGCAGTTAGGGTTTGTGCCCTTGGGTGCGTAATGGGGTATTTTCGCTTCTTTTCTAAGGTCTGTGGTATGGACAACTGAATGGATCGCTGGGACACCGAAGCGAATGTGGTCATTGATGTTTGAGTTTGGCCAACATCAGGTTGGGAGAAGGAGGCATCAGCGCCACCTTCTTGCACACCAGGTTGGGAAGCAGGCAGCTCAGGGGAAGTGGCAGTGTTTTGAGTCTGGAAATCGTGTTTTTTAACTAGAGCTTTCAACCACCTAGTGGTGTGCTTGGCTAACAAATGGTTTCTCATACTGGAGGTGCCCAAGCTGGAAGTATTTCTGCCTCTGCTAAGATTTGACAAATTGCAACTCTTTGGTCAGAAGGACTCTTGGAAAAAAACTCCCACACAATCGCAGCACGGACCCTTGGACTCTGAGATGGCACAGGTGGTGTACGGACCCTTGAACTGAGATGCCACAGGTGGTGGTGTCATGTGCACAGTTAGTTGACCTCTGGCAGTGGTCGAAACCCTATCTCTTACAGCTGTTTTGCAGACTATGGGCACATGCTCCTCTGCACTGCTGCTCTTGCAATCCATGCCACCCATTCAGGTTGGATCAGTCACCTCACCTCATTCTCGACCTGGTCGTCTTCATATTCCTGAAGGTCAATATCTTTGGTAATGGAGGTTTGAGGCTGACCTAAGGGCAACTGTGTCTCATCATCCTCCAACACTTCCACCTGAGTGCCCAGCATGTCACGGCCAACATCATGGCTTTCTTCTGGCCTTGGGTGCTCAAAGATCTGTGCATCACTGCACACCACGGCCTCACCTGCGTTGGTGGCGAGAGGAAAGAAAGGTCAAAGGGTCCCGTAAACAGTTCCTCAGAGTAGCCTGCTTTGGGGTCATATGTTTCCTTAGAATACTGATGTTGTGAGGAAGGAGGACCAGGCTGAGGATTTGATGGCCCAGCCTCTGGGCTCCTCAAGTCTGTCTGTGTGGACCCTTGGGATTTGCTACTCGACAAGTAACTGGAGGCATTTTCTGCTAGCTTATTCATTACCTGTTCGCACTGTTCAGGGCACAAGAGTGGTTTTCCACATGGACAAGAAAATTGGGATAGGAAGGCAGAGGTAGATAAAGCAGGAACCTTTTTCTTTGGTTCGGTCACACTGCTTGGGCGACCACCACTGTCACTACCACCTCGTCCACGGCCCTTACCGCCTCTTTTTCCCATTTTTTTTGTTTGATTATTTGAAGGTGAATACTGTAACGTGACCTCTTGTACAGGCAGTGGAACAACACTGATGCCAGGTTGTTAAACTGGTGTTAATAGTTTCCCACGATAGCTGTTTCTATAAGTCTAAAAACCGCAAGGTACCTTTATTGGACAAAGTACCACTTGGTTGGTGCTATGAAGGAATTTGGCTTCAGGCAGAAGTACAGCCACTAACACAGAGTATTAAAATTTGGTAACACTGACACTGTGTTTTAGTACGAGCAGGACACTATGTAGGTTCTGTAAGATATGAAGACGCCACCACCAGGATGCTAGGTTGGTGCTATGAAGGTATTTTGCTTCAGGCAGAACTACAGGCCGTGACAGCATTATTTTTTTTTTTACTTAATTTTTTTTTTTTTTTTAAACTTACACTATTTTTTTTTTTAACAGTAGGGTACTATGGAGTTTCTGTACGCTATGAAGCCAACACAAGGACGCAACTGAGCTGGTATGAATTTAGAAGGTGGCTGACAGCACTATACTACACCTGAACCCATTGTTTTGTCAATTTTGGGACCTTTGTTTAGGAAGTTGCAATACCTATCCCTATTAGAACAGACACAAGGGATGTAGCAGTGCAGGGATTGTTGATTATTAGTAGCAGATGTCAGGACAGCTTTAAATCTCTCCCTGTCTGTGAAAAGCTCTCCCTATATCAGACACTGCACTAACAGACCGTATGCAGCACAAATAAGAGGATTTTTTTTTTGTTTAAAGCAGGAACGGCTCTCACCTAACAAAGCAATGCACTAACACTGACCCTATAGCTGGTTCTGCAATTTCTTCAGCTGCTAGCAGCTAATGCACACTATCTTCAGCCCTTACAAGGACTATTTAGGATTTTGCAGCAGGAACGCTATCTCATACAAGGCACTGCACTGTCCCTATAGCTGGTTCTACGATTTACACAGCTGCTAGCAGCTAATGCACACTATCTTCAGCCCTTACAAGGACTTTTTAGGATTTCGCAGCAGGAACGCTATCTCATACAACACACATAACTGTCCCTATACCTGGTTCTATAATTTACACAGCTGCTAGAAGCTAATGCACACTATCTTCAGCCCTTACAAGGACTATTATTAGTTGGCTGTATAAATGCTCTCCTGCACACAGTACAGTCTATCTACACCACCAGCTCACCAAACACTGCGTGTTCACAAAATGGCCACTGCCTTATATAGCCCCTATGATGCTGTGCAGCTAAACCAATCACAGTAAGACCACAACAAAGATGGCTGCAGAGTTACTGTGAGGGCAAGCAAAATCAGAAGTGTTCATTGGCTGGAAAACAGGCACCAGGCAGTCAGAAACGAAAATGAAAGTATAGGAGCGGATACAGTTTTATTTGTCGGCTAGCGAATAGCTCGATACCGAATAGTGGCAAATACATTTGCTCATCCCTCGTTACGAGCGTACATATTTTAGCCAAAATATTAACTACTACCTCATATTTTATATATATTTTTCTGCATGTTATACATTTTTATACCGGATGCAGCCAGGTCCATTAATGTAGGCCTTGTAAACTGGGGTCTCTAATCCTGTGTGGAACACTTATATAGTGTTGGTCAGCCCACCTAGTCTAATAGGTTGTAAGCCAGACACTGTGCACCTACATATGTGAGCGTTGCGCTATACAAGTCTTTTTGCATGCAATTTTAATAACAAGCAATCACCCCGTCCATGGATTGGTAGTTCAGTGAGTGGTTGCTCCATCAGTGTTTTGCACATGTTGCCGCCATCTTTATTAAGGGGTTTGGCTGCATCCTATTCGTGCATTAGATTCTGTGGCCTGGTCAAGTAATGTGAATATTTCTTGAATAGAGTACTAAGAAGCATATGCATTTTTATCCTTTCAAATAAATATACCAGAGGTGTGCCATACAGAAACCATTACCCCCAAAAAAATGTGTGCCTCCTAATTTCTGCATGAAGCCAAAACACTGCTTTAAACAATAGGAAAACTAGTTACAGTATGTGGATGTGAAAAAGAATATTCCGTTTTCTTCTTTATCACAAATACATTTTAGGTAATTTTAGATTTTAGCTCTAATCATAGTCTTGAGGAAATATTTCCCTACACACACTGCATTTGTTGTAATAATTCACATTTTTCTAATATGTAAGACATATTAATCCACACCATCAAAGGAGTGACAGGAAATGTGCACAATGTATATTCCATTTCTCGAGGGACCTTTGTGGCGCCCCTGACCTGGTCAGGCACCACTGAGTACTGCACCCATGCTGGGGACAGTACAACACAGGTAATCCAGAAGGCTGACTGGGGTGTGGTACACAGGCGCATAGTGATCAGGTCTCACACATGTACCTATGAGAGGACCCCTGGGGATCCCAGGAGGGGGAAAAGCCTTCACCTTCACTGGAATAGTGGAGGGGGCCAAAAGCCTCCATCTCCTCTCAAGGGGTGTGGTAAGAGAGTCTGGTTGCTAGGTGGCGTAGGCAGGCACAAAAGGGAAAAGAGAAGGAGGAGTAAACGGTCTAGAGTCTGCAGCAGAGTGTAGAGTCCAGGGAGCTCGAGTGAGGAGCAGATCCCTGGGGCTGTGCAGTCTGACAGCGCCCGCGCAGTGGCTACTGACGGGGGAGAACGGTCAACTAGGAGGGCTACCCGAAATCCATCTTCAGCTAAAGAGAGAGCACGGAGTGGGAAGTAAGGAGACTGCTAGAGAGCACCAGGCCCAAACGGGCGGCAGATCCCGAAGCGGAGATAGATCCAGCTTTCTTTTGCTAAACCTGCCGGTGTGGGGCTCTCAAAGCCCACGCCACAACACTACAAAAGCCGCAGCCACGTAGCCACAGTTAGGGCCCATAGGTCACAGGAGGCAAGCAGCTGGAGTGGCCTGGTCCAGGCGACAAGCAAACGGCAACCGAAGGGGAGAGAGGCTGCAGCATCTTCCCTGGGTGACCCCCATAGGGACTCAAAGTCGGGGTTACCCCAAACCACCAAGGGCTAAGGAAGGCGAGTTGGTAGTCACCCTCACAAGTCAGCCTGAAGGACACCTGGTTCCCACTTGGTTCATCCCAGCTACGCCCGGGTCACTCACCCTGCCATCAACTGTGAGTAAAAACCCTGAAAGACATCCTGCCTGTGTTGAGTCATTCTGCGCCTTGTAGTTCTACACATCTACACAGGGCCCTGGGGCTTGCCTCACTCTCAGGGGGCTATTCCAACTAACTGCACTCACCATCAGCCCCAGGCGCCCCTCAACCTGCAGTGGCGGTCCCCCCCACTGACCGCAATACTGAGAGTGGCGTCACGACAAGAAGAAGATCTCCTACCTGTGACAAGATCCAGCCGAGTGGAGTCCCTGAAGGTAATGCACCGACACTACACCTGTGGGGCTTCACATCTGGCGTCACGAACAGGATAAGGACTAGACCTGTTCAGACAGGTGACCATGTGCCTGGGCGGTCCGCTTAGAAAATTGGAAGCGCCGCCATATTGCCACCATGAAAAGCGCGCTGAAAAACAACAGCAGCCCGCGCTGGGAGAAGTTACCGCCCACGAAGAGGTGTGGCTACCCAGAGATCCCCTGCAGAGTTCTGACCTCGCTTGTGAAGAGAGCGGAAGCGTCCGGAGACGGCGGGAAGGAAAGGGAGCCACAAGCCTGCTGCTGCAGAGAGAAGAAATGGAGTCCAGACGTGGATACCCAGAACCAGGCTCTGCTGCCTGGTGGTGCCGGGAGCTTGCTATCTTCTGCGATCAGCTGGAGGCCAGGATTATGCGACAGCTCGGTGAGGGACGCACGGAGCTTCTGGAGATGGCTGCGGCGGTTCGGACCTACGAGGAGGGAGCCGCGCGACGCATGCCAGACCGAGCGGCGACGACTCAGATCCCGATGGTGCCACCGATGGGTGAGTCCAGAGTTGCCCCGGCCAGCGCAAGTGCTCCGACCCCTGCTGCTACGACCGCGGTCCCAGAAGAGGCGCCTGGCGCGGCGACGCTGAGCGAGGCCGCAGCCACGCTAGGTGCGGCCCGCCAAATCCAGGCCGCCGCAGCGACACCCCGCCTGGCCCGCAAAGGTCCGACTGCCACGGCGATACTCATCCGTGCCGCAGGTGTGACGCTGACCCAGGCTGCCACCCTGCTGAGCCCAGTCCGCCAAGACCCCACCGCAACAGCGACGCAGATCCAGGCCGCCGCCACGCCAGGCTCGGCCCGCACAGACCAGGCCGCCGCCATGCCAGGCGCGGCCCGCCAAGACCAGGCCGCCGCAGCGATGCCCTGCGCGGCCCGCCAAGAAAAGACTACATCACCATTTATCCCGGCCTGCAGGGCCAGAGCAGACACCGCTCCCCAGTCTAAGGAAGTCCCTACTAGGAAATCCCTGGTAGGTGAGGACCCCGCATACTGGCAGCTGAAGGCTGACCTGGAGGCCAAGTTCCCACAGGAGATGGTGGACCAGTACATGCTCCCTCCGCACACCCCTAAGGCAACCCCTGCGGCAACCACGCCGAAGAGTCCACCGCCTGGGCCAGCTGAGGAACACTCATCCCCAGCGCTGCCACGACCAGAGTGCAGCGAAGAACTAAGGGGGAGAGGAGGGCAAGAAGCTGAGGAGTTGCCCCCGGAGCCAGCAGCAGTGCTAGTCCCAGAGCCGGAGATGCTGCCATATTCCCGCTGGGACGAGGAAGACCTGACACCTCCTGCTGAAGAAGACCTGCCCAACCGCCCCACCTGGGAGCTTGTAAGCTGCACTTCGCAGAATCCAGCCCGCAAGACACAGCGCCGCAGTAGAACCCAGTCTTTCCCTGCACCGCCATCCCCAGAGCAGAGAGAAGTCACGGCCAGAGACCTACAAGAAAAACGGTTCCTGAGAAGAGCCAAAGCACAGATCAGAGGACCCCTGCGTCGAGGAATTGTCGAAGATTTCAGCCTCAAATCAGGATACGGCTTTATAGTATCACCTGGTGTGAAGGAAGGGATTTTGGTCAATCGAAGGGATGTGAGAGCCCATTTGCCCAGAGGACACCCTGGAAGAAATTTGAAGATAGGAGACTCAGTGGAGTTCACTATGCATCAGGGAGAAAGAGGCTGGTATGCCCTAGATGTTGCACCATGTCCTAGAAGTCCTTGCAGAAGCCCTGCAGTCACAACAGAAGATGAAGACAGAGACGCTGAAGAAGAAAGAAAATACAACGAACCCACAGACGAAGAAAGAGATCAAGAAACCAACAGGTGCCGCAGCCCTACAGGCCCAAGCCCTGGTATGGAAGAGTAGAGGAATCTGCATAAAGTAAAGCATACAGCAAGTTAAAGTTTTTAAAAGTTGGAAGTTTTGCAACGTTTACGTTTAAGTATGTGCCCACATAAACTTGTGTGAGCAAACCATAAACCTTAAGGCTATGAACTGGCTATAGCCACAAACTCTCGCAGTGTAAATAGTTACACCAGAGGGCACCACCACCAGAGTCAGCCTGTTTAGGGGCTTGGCTCGTCTGCAACCAGGAGGAGCCCGTCCGTATATAGGGCCTTGGCTCACCTGCGACCAGAGAGCATGCCTGTTTATGGGGCCTGGCTCTCCACCACAAAGAGGGTACCTGGTCAGCACCAACTGTGGAGGCCGCCTCTACATCCTGCCAGAAGAGGCTGAAGGCGCGGATCCACCAGGCCAGGTATACCCTGAAACCACCAGCCCATGAAAGCCGCCTCTACATCCTGCCAGAAGTGGCTGAAGGCGCGGCCAACGGGAGAGGCAGATTGGAGGAAAGGTCTGGGGAAGTAGATGGCCCAGATCTGGTTACCAAAAGGACCGGTGACCTGCCTCCTGAAAGGGTTTGGGTGGGTTAACGGACTTGTGGGTGGAGGGTGGTGATGTATGGTACCTGGTGCTTTTAAAATGTTTTACATGTTTTAATGTTTTATGCATTTTTAAAATGTTGTCTTGCAGCCCGAGGACGTGCTGGTGATAACTAAGGGGGAATGTGGCGCCCCTGACCTGGTCAGGCACCACTGAGTACTGCACCCATGCTGGGGACAGTACAACACAGGTAATCCAGAAGGCTGACTGGGGTGTGGTACACAGGCGCATAGTGATCAGGTCTCACACATGTACCTATGAGAGGACCCCTGGGGATCCCAGGAGGGGGAAAAGCCTTCACCTTCACTGGAATAGTGGAGGGGGCCAAAAGCCTCCATCTCCTCTCAAGGGGTGTGGTAAGAGAGTCTGGTTGCTAGGTGGCGTAGGCAGGCACAAAAGGGAAAAGAGAAGGAGGAGTAAACGGTCTAGAGTCTGCAGCAGAGTGTAGAGTCCAGGGAGCTCGAGTGAGGAGCAGATCCCTGGGGCTGTGCAGTCTGACAGCGCCCGCGCAGTGGCTACTGACGGGGGAGAACGGTCAACTAGGAGGGCTACCCGAAATCCATCTTCAGCTAAAGAGAGAGCACGGAGTGGGAAGTAAGGAGACTGCTAGAGAGCACCAGGCCCAAACGGGCGGCAGATCCCGAAGCGGAGATAGATCCAGCTTTCTTTTGCTAAACCTGCCGGTGTGGGGCTCTCAAAGCCCACGCCACAACACTACAAAAGCCGCAGCCACGTAGCCACAGTTAGGGCCCATAGGTCACAGGAGGCAAGCAGCTGGAGTGGCCTGGTCCAGGCGACAAGCAAACGGCAACCGAAGGGGAGAGAGGCTGCAGCATCTTCTCTGGGTGACCCCCATAGGGACTCAAAGTCGGGGTTACCCCAAACCACCAAGGGCTAAGGAAGGCGAGTTGGTAGTCACCCTCACAAGTCAGCCTGAAGGACACCTGGTTCCCACTTGGTTCATCCCAGCTACGCCCGGGTCACTCACCCTGCCATCAACTGTGAGTAAAAACCCTGAAAGACATCCTGCCTGTGTTGAGTCATTCTGCGCCTTGTAGTTCTACACATCTACACAGGGCCCTGGGGCTTGCCTCACTCTCAGGGGGCTATTCCAACTAACTGCACTCACCATCAGCCCCAGGCGCCCCTCAACCTGCAGTGGCGGTCCCCCCCACTGACCGCAATACTGAGAGTGGCGTCACGACAAGAAGAAGATCTCCTACCTGTGACAAGATCCAGCCGAGTGGAGTCCCTGAAGGTAATGCACCGACACTACACCTGTGGGGCTTCACACCTTTATCAAAATCTTGATATACTGTCCCTAGAAGAATAAAACATTCCCTGATAAAATATTAGTTTTACATAAACAACATGTAGTCATTTCCTGGGGTTGGGTTTTATCATAAACTCACATTGCTTACGTAATGAACACATTACAGCAAGATTATGAGATGTAGATATATGGTACAAGGCAGCTTATGAAATAAATAAAAAAGTCCTGAAGGAATCCTTTCTGGTCAGGGCTACAGATGAATGGACCTGTGGATATTCGGGTTTGATGGGTTTGGCCTGACTTGAAAAAAAAGTTTGGTTCTCGAATTGGACTTGATCCGAACTTGATCCCGTACACCAAACTCCCTACAAGTCAATGGGGATCCAGTTTTTGTACGTAAAACGGCTGTAAAATTGTCGTAGTAATGGATAGGGGGCTGCAAAAGGAAGCACAATGGGGCTAAGAGTAGGACAATTGCCCTGCAAACAAATGAGGATAGGGAAATAACTTATAGGGCTTCTGTCATATGAGTTTAACCACAAAGCACACATTTTAAATATTGGCTTTAACAGAGCCTCTTTCCACAGTTGATCCACACAGCTAAGCTTGGCAGAGTTTCCCCACAGAGCAACAAGTTTAACAAAAGGACCATACAGAGCCTGTATTCCCATGCCATCCACAAAGCCAAGATTGGCACAGTTCTTTGACAGAGCAACAAGTTTAACAAATGTCCCCTAAATGGTCACTATTCCCAGTTCACCCATTCAGCCAAGATTGCCAGACTTACTCCACAGAACTACTAGTTTAACCCCCCCACCCTCCAAAAAAGTGAAAATAAAGAACAAAAAAATAAAACAAAAGATAAATGTGGTATCACTGTATTTGTACAGACCTGAAGAATAAAACTCTTATTTTTATGACACAGTGAACGGTGTGAAAAAAAATCAAAGATCAAAAAATATTATATGGCCCAAAATGGTACCAACAAAAACTCCAACTCATCCTTCAAAAAACAAGACCTTACTTAACTCCTTCACAACCTTAGACGTACAGTACATCTACATCATAAAAAGGGAGAACTTCCCGACCTTGTACATATATGTACATCTTGGTAATCGCATGGGCATCAGCACTGTGCCTGCCATGATCGCCTCCGGGGACTCAGTTTACCCGACAGCCAAGCCCCAGCTCTCACACCCAGGCATGGTGCCTCCGCCATCCCTGGCTGTTTAACACCCTAAATGACAATATCATGGCCATCTCTCTTACCTGATAGTATACAGTATTGAAAAGGTTAATGGTCTACCAAAAGCAGAATGGGCATGTCTTCTATGAGGCATATTGGATATTATGTATGGAGACTCGTGCTCCAGCAAGTTTGAATTATAGAACGGATTTGTTATATTTCTATTAATTTCTCGCTATTGAATTAATGAAATAAGTATAAATATATTGGAAATATATTTGTTCACGGCAGGATCGCCACCGCGGACTTGGCTTACCCGACAGTCAAGCCCCTGCTCTCACAGCTAGGTATGGTGCCCGCGCCATCCCTGGCTGTTTAACCAACTAAATGCTGCAATTGATATCAATCACAGCACTTGGGGATTGGGAGAGGGATCACAATTCATTGCCCCTCCAATCAGGATCCCCGCAATGTAATCGCGAGGGCCAAATCTCTTTTTTTTCCTTAAATAATCCGATCTTCCCTGGACTGTTTGTTGTGAATGTCATCCGAGTGGGTGCTGGCTTGGAGCTCTCTCTGGTGGCCAGGAATGGTAAGGAAGCTGAGTCTGAATCTGTGACTCAAACAGGTGTTGGTATTAAATGGTAATCCAGGAAGTCCTATTGCTAGCCAGCCTGGTGTATATAGGAGAGTAGTTTCTGCTTAGCTGCTGCTAGTGATAAATGTTCCTTCTGCCTCTGAAGATGGTTTGGAGTTCGTCCTTCAGTATCCTCTATTTATCCTGTGCCAGAATTCACTCCAGAAAAGTCTGCTGGTTTTCTTTGCAAAATTGCTGGTTTTTCACCTACTGATGTGTTTTTTTATCGTTTTAATTTTGTTCGGTGTTTGTTTTGTATGTGAGGATCTGTCTCTCTGCTATTTTTTAGAGAGAAGTTCCTTCAGCAAGAAAGGAAGTTTCTCCCTGTTCTGATTTTGATTATTTGCACTTTTGAATATTATTTGTTCTGTGATTTTGATCCTTCCCATTATATCTGCAGTTCTGTTTAACATGTCTGGCACAAGAGTACCTGATATAGTGGGGGAAAGATCTATATTTTCTGTGTATTGTGTTTTCTTACATCACCATCGTTACATGTTGGGGGCTTGCTATTCCTTTGGGGACTGCTCTGAGGTAAGTTAGGATTCCTCATTTCTATCTTTGAGGTGTAGCAAGTTTCTCCGGCAGTGATGAGGTGTCTAGGTGTGTTAGGAACATCCCACTGCTACTTCTAGTGTTGTCCGATAGATAGGGGATTGCGGTCAGCTTAGTTTACAACTACTCTTTTGGTTTTTGTTTTTTCCTGATTAATGGGATTTTTTGTGATGGTCCACGGTTACCAGTTTATAATAACTGTTGCTGCTGATATTCAGTTCATTCAGCTCTGGTTGCAAGCATGAGGCTTGTACTCATCTGTGGTATCATTGCTGTTACTTTGCTGAACTTCTACCTGTATTATCTGTAGATAAGTAGTTTCATGCACTTTCCCCTGTGTGTTCGCTTTGTGTCTTCTATAGTGGTTAGTGGGGTTGACAAAGAAATCATCCCATTCGTTCCTTATTTAATGCCCAGCACTAGGGATACCTAGGGTCAGGTATCCAGCCCATCTAGGGTGGTGAGGGACACCAGGGACCAGCAATAGGTTTGGTCAGAGGTCACCATCTTCCTCTTCCCTAGACACAGGGGTTTCCCTTCCCTTTCATCCTTCAGTTGATACTTCCCAACCCAGCATGACACTTACTCTGGGCTCTGGCCTGCCTCTTCTCCTGTGGCTTCTCCGCGGGGCTTCTGTGTCACTGGAGAAGGAGGCAGAGGAGTGAGAAGAATATAGGAACATAGGATATTCTCCCCCACTATCAGTGTTGGCATATGCCTCCTCGACTGAATACAGTCTTTGGGACTGTGATGACAGGGACGAGTGGGACATTGTGTGTGGTGTGTGTAAGTTAATTAGCTTTATTAAAGTATGTGCACATGCGTGAAAGGGTGTTTAGTGTCAACTTTTTTACTTATTGCAAAAGAAAGAAAAGGAAAAGGAGAGTATTAAACTTTGGTAGAATCAAAAGAAACTTACTAAACAGAAGTAAGTAAAAAAAAAAAAAAAATAATAATACTGGCCAAAATCGAGCACGGATACCGATCAGTGATGTCCATCACTGCTCAGTGGCTCAGTGACTGCAGAACGCACTCACAGATCAGTGACCATGCTTGATTTTGGCAAAGACTTTTTTTTTTCTCTCCCCCTTTTTACACCACCTCCATGCCTATGTTCTGCTGCCACTAAGCCACTGATCAGTGACATACATCATTGATCAGTGTCAGTGCTCAATTTTGTCAAGGACTTTTTGGGGGGTCCTTCTCTCTTTTTTTTGCACCTCATCACTGGCTTGGCAGCTACAGAACACACGCATCGATGAGGTGCAAACAAATGCCAAAACTCGAGTAATCATGTACCTAATCAGCAACCAGGTACATCAATGGCAGAAGTGGGATGGGGGTGTTAAAGGGCTGTTTGTCTGGTACCATGAGCTCCTTTTGATTGCTGTACTACAGCCTCCCATGTCATCCACCTGTGTGACGACAGACCAGACCTTAGCAATCCTTCCGCAATCCTTCTCTGCTTCCTCCTGTTCCTCTGGGACCACCACCTTCTCCTGCAAAGTATTCTAAGTGTGCTCCAGCATGCAGATTGATCGTAATAGTGATGCTGATAACGACATCATCAGCACTAACCATCTTAAGCCATTTCAAAGCTGTGCAGAAGGGTGCAGAGGTACTTTATTTGTGCCAACTTCACAAGTGTGATTTGCCCCAAGATCGGAATGCATTGGCCCAGGCTATGCATCATGACATATTGCAACATGGCTCGTTACTGCAGCCAGGGTTGCTGCAACATGTGCAGAGGGAAATTCTACTGTTTTGGCACTCCACATATCAACTGGTTTACCGATAGGATGGAAGACCTCTGTAACAATGAAAGTTGTTTAACTACAAGGTGCAAACAGAGGCAGTGAGCACACAGTGACCATGCCTTCTGCAGCAACTTATCCATGCCAAGATAATGGCCTAGAAATTGCTGTACAGCCAAGTTGAGGAGGTGAGCCATACAAGGCGCGTGTGAGAGGTTGCCCCAGCATAGGGCCGCCACCAGGTTCGCACCATTATCCCACATGACCTTTCCTGGCTCCAGGTTCAGTGGAGACAGGCATTGCTCAAACTCGGCCAGGATAGCTGTCCACAACTCTTCAGCTGTGTGACTGCTTTTTCCAATGCATTTTCATTTCAATATTGCTCAACTGCGGTGACTCCTGGCTGTGCTGTACAGAGGTGGGGAGGATTCTCTCTGCACTCTTGGAATTAGTGTTACATTAAGGGAGAGGTTGAGGGCGCAGGTGGAGGTCCTAGAGGAGTTGGAGGAGACAGAAGCAGTGGAAGAAGCGGTAGACACAGAGGTTTGTGCTGCAAGCAGGGCTGTATTTTGCCTTCATGCTGCCCTAGGCACTTTAAGTGGTCGCGCCCCTTAGTGACAACGTAAAACTATGAGTTTTCGCACACGACATCTGTTTAAGGCAGATCTACTCTGTAAAACACTTGAAAAAGTATAAATGAGAAATGAAGGGCACTAACCCCCCAATGGGGATCACCTCACGCACATCAAAACATAGCATGAGTATAAAATATTCCCACCACACCGTCCCCACTTATATACTGTGACTGTGACACTGCCCCTAATAAACTAAAACACCAACTGTCCTCACTTATAAACTACTGTATACCCACCACACCTTCCTCAATTATGAAATATGATCTGCACACTGTCCTCACATCATGCTGCCCCCTCCTCACAGTGTCCCATGCATGCTGCCCCCTCCTCACAGTGTCCCATGCATGCTGCCCCCTCCTCACAGTGTCCCATGCATGCTGCCCCCTCCTCACAGTGTCCCATGCATGCTGCCCCTCTCCTCACAGTGTCCCATGCATGCTGCCCCTCTCCATGAGCTCCTAATGCTGCCTTCCTCTTTTCCATAATGACACCTCCATGCTGCCCCACTCATCATACTAAGACCACCACACTAGAGCTTATGCTGAGACACCCTCCCCCCACACACACACACACACACACATACTACCCCACTCTTGATATTTACTCCCCTACATTGCTCCACTCCATACTGAGCCCACACATACTGCCCCTTCTCCATAATGAGCTCCTAATGCTGCCCCCTCTCATTCTGAGTCCTTACACTCCCACCCATCGATTTTATCATTGCACTATCCCTCAACCCTTGTCCTCTGTCTCTAGCATTGGCCCCTCTCTCCCACTCCACCAGCAGCAGCCTCTCCCCCAGCCTCCAGCAGAAGCCTCACCCCCAGCATCAGCCTCTCTCCCCCTAGCCTCCCCCAGCATCAGCCTCTCTCCCCCCAGCATCAGCTTCTTTCCCCCAGCTTCCCCCAGCATCAGCCTCTCTGACCCCAGCATCAGCCTCTCTCCCCCCAGGCTCCCCCAGCATCAGCCTCTCTCCCCCAGCATCAGCCTCTCTCCCCCAGCATCAGCCTCTCTCCCCCAGTTTCCCCCAGCATCAGCCTCTCTCCCCCAACTTCCCCCAGCATCAGCCTCTCTTTCCCCAGCATCAGCCTCTCTCCCCCAGCTTCCCCCAGCATCAGCCTCTCTGCCCCCAGCATCAGCCTCTCTACCCCAAGCCTCCCCCAGCATCAGCCTCTCTCCCCCAGTTTCCCCCAGCATCAGCCTCTCTCCCCCAACTTCCCCCAGCATCAGCCTCTCTTTCCCCAGCATCAGCCTCTCTCCCCCAGCTTCCCCCAGCATCAGCCTCTCTGCCCCCAGCATCAGCCTCTCTACCCCAAGCCTCCCGCAGCATCAGCCTCTCTTCCCCAGCATCAGCCTCTCTCCTCCAGCTTCCCCCAGCATCAGCCTCTCTCCCCCAGCTTCCCCCAGCATCAGCCTCTCTGCCCCCAGCATCAGCCTCCCTGCCCCCAGCATTAGCCTCTCTCCTCACAACATCAGCCTCTCTGCCCCCAGCATCAGCCTCTCTCCTCCCAGCCTCCCCCAGCATCAGCCTCTCTCCTCCCAGCCTCCCCCAGCATCAGCCTCCCCCAGCATCAGCCTCCCCAGCATCTTGCCTCCCCCCTCCCAGCCTCCCCAGCATCTTGCTTCCCCCCCAGCCTCCCCCAGCATCAGCCTCTCTCCTCCCACCCTCCCCCAGTATCAGCCTCTCTTCCCCCAAGTCTCCCCCAGTATCAGCCTCTCTTCCCCCAAGTCTCCCCCAGTATCAGCCTCTCTTCCCCTAAGTCTCCCCCAGTATCAGCCTCTCTTCCCCAAGTCTCCCCCACTAGCAGCCTCTCTTCTTCCAAGTCTCCCCGACTATCAGCCTCTCTCCCCCCACCGCATGCGCAGATCTCCAGTCTGCATTAGAGACACCCAAACACTCTTTATGAATCTTCATCTCTTCGAGCACTTACCTGCTCCAGTGCCTGCAGCCATCTTCCTGGCTCACGTGAGTATCCTCTTCTGACACCGGTTTCCATCGCGGCATCCTCCGCGGCGTCCTGCTGTGAGCTCTGCATGTGATGTCCACACAGAATTAGATGCAGCACAGAGGAAGGAGCTGATTGGCGAGTGCCTGTGACCCCGGAAGTGCAGGTGCCGGCACTTCCGGTGTCAATCAGCTCCCTGTACCCGGCCGCCTCTGTTTTTCTGCATTCGCGTCTTAATTGACGCGGATACAAATAAATGGAGGTGCATCTCTCCCCCTCTCCCCCCTCCGAAAACACAGCGGATTTAATCGACTGTCTAACGGAGAGGTAGAGGATGTGTAAAAAAAAAAAATAATAATTTTTTTTTTTTGCTGCCAGAAGGTGCCGCCCCCCGCAACCTGCCGCCCCAGGCACGGGACCACGGGTGCCTAGTGGTAAATACGGCCCTGGCTGCAAGCCTTGGAGATTCCAAGACTTGTGGTGCAGCTCCTTGCCCACCTGCCAAAGCAGCCACCAAAGTCACCCAGTGCCCAGGTAGCAAGATATAATGCCCTTGGACATGCTTGCTTGTCCATGTGTCAGTAGTGAAATGCACCCTATCAGACACAGCGTTTTTCAAGCAACGGGTGATGTTCTCTGCCACATGCTGGAGTAGCACAGGTACAGCTTTATTAGAGAAGTAATGGTGACTGGACAACTGGTACTGGGGGACTGCCACAGCCATCAAGTTTTGGAAAGTGTCTATATCCATCAGGCTGAAAGGTAGCATTTCCATGGCCAGCAGTTTATATCTGGTAAAGTTCAAGCCCTTAACTTTGGCATGTGTAGGAGGAAATAATCTTTTATGTGACCACAACTGAAGGACTGAAGGCTGGTTGCTGTGCTTAGAGAGGATGACGTAAGGTGTTCACAACAAACTGATGGACTGGGAGGGAGGTGTAGGTGGAGATATTATGGGGGATTGAGAAAAATGTGGTGTGCTCGGTGTCTGAGATCGGTAAAAAAAAAAAACAAGCAGGTCCACTTCCGTAACAGCTGACGGGCTCTCACTCACCCCAACTGTAGAGGATAAATAAGTAGAGGTTCTGCGACTGGAGACCTGTGGGAGAAGACTTTCAACAGTGATGGAGGAGGAAGAAGCAGCAGACGCCGTTGATGGGGCAGTTGGTGGGTGGGGAGGTCCGCTACGCCGCATTTTAGCCTAGTAGGCTTGCCACAGTAATGTATTTTGGTAGAGCATGTACCAGTTCATGCATGTAGTAGTCAAATTATTAGAATTTCTGCTTCTACAGAGTCATTGTTTCCAAAGTTGACAGATAACGAACGTTGAGTGATCCTTTGTGGTCTCAAAAAAGACCCAGGCTAGGCAATCCTACCCACCTCTGCGAACTGCAGACCCACAACCGCTGTTGGTCACAGCCAGAGTTGTGGCTGAGCATGCAGTGCTTGTCCTGGTTGCATCACAACATTTTTGTGCAGGAATTTGCAACATAACCTCCTCATCTTCCTCCTCCTCCTCCACCTCTTCTGCTGAGCTACTCAGCTGCGTACCTCTGGGTTCACACCATGTGGGATCTAAAAACTCATCATCATCATCCTCTGTCATCCCACTGATCACCCTGACAGTCACACTCATCCTCTTTCTGCCCTGACACCACAGTACAGTACGCGTGCGCCTCAGGAATCTGAGATTCATCATCATCACCTCTACCCTGGGGCTTAACATTTGGTGATGAGGGTCTGGATTCTGCTTGGACACTACTTTGTCCGACCCCAGATCCAACTGATAAAGATTTTGAGCATCAATGCTTTCCTCCTCAAGAGTCTGGAAATCTTTGAAGCAGACCTCTGATGCCCATAGAATGGAATGTGTGAAAGGCTCTGCAGACTCGCTCAACTATGGTTCCCCACAGTCAGTTGGGCGGTTGGAGAGTAGTGACATGGTGGGAAACCAAGGAAATGGGGGTGCCACCTATGAAGACTGTACTGTGTGTGAAGTTGATGTGGAGAGAGAGGTGATGAGGCCAGTTGATGCAGCACTTACCATCCACTATTGCACATGCCCTTTCTGGCCCTCATCTAAAATTCATAGAGCTGTGAGGCTGCCAAAGAAAGGGAGTGGAGTAGCTTGTCTACTAACAAAATTTGTCAGTTGTCTTTGGCTATGACGAGCCGGTGTTTGTTCAGTAGAGCTTTCAAGAACTTTAGCACCTACTCCACGTATACCTCAAACACCACGCTTATGCTCCCTTCCACCATGACCTCTGAATTTTCCACTCATGTTTGATGTACCCTTTCTTTTCCCTCTTTTAACCAGGTGTTTTACAACCCTAGTCCTGTCAAAAGAGGGATTACGTGTAAATCTCTGAAAAACGTGATTCAGACAAAAGTCCCAATGGAATATTCCCTGTAATATGGCAGATGGAGTTATTTGGAACTCCCAGCGGGCCTGTGGTCCGGTGCTATCCATCTTAGTATGTGTCTTATTAGATGTGCATGAAAGTGCAGTCATCAACAGTTTTGTTAACTTTTGAAAAGATGGACATTTCTGATTAGAGGCCAAACAGAGTCTGTAGTAACTCTGCTTCCTCATTAGTGAATGGATCCGTTGGAGATGTCACCTGATCACGTATTTCAGAGATGTAGATGTAAACCCCAATGTAAGTGCTCAGAATAGAGCACAAGATAAATGGGAAATGATCCAAAATGTTCTGAACTCAAATTGCCTGCAATAGCATTTAACTCAACCCACAAAAACACAAGTCATCATTCAAGTCTATCATATGTTAACGAAAACATAGGGGACTTCCATGTTATTGATAGCACAAAGGTTTTGGAAAAGCGCTATGGCTAACACCCCCCCCCCCCCCAAAAAAAAAATAAATCCAGCAAAATCTGAGCTCTAAAATCAAACTGCACCCCTCCCTTCTGAGCCTAAATCAAAGTTAGCGTCCACATCTTTGGCATTGTTGAAGTCAAAAGAAGAAAGAATGTGCTCAAAATCTAATTCAGAATAAAATAATAATTTTTATTGAATAAAATATAAAAAATGACTAAGTAGTACTACTTAAGATAGCCACAAGGTGGCGCCGTGCTCAAATACAATTGTCAAATTGGTAATTGAAATATATGATACAATTAGTCCAAATATTGAGACTTTTTTATATTAAATGTAACAGTTGGACCAACACAATGTTACACGAGGAAACACATTGTTGCATCAGAAATTATTGCACAGGCCCAGAATAATATTGTACAAGAACATCACATATTTGTAAAAATAATTTAGAATAGAAAAATAATACAAACAAAAATGATGTAATTAATACAGCAGAATATAAATTGTATTGCAGTGGGCCAGGATGATATTGCACTTAGATTCACACTAAAAATGGCCAAAGAAATAAATTAATATAAAAGGTAGAAGAGTGATGTGTGTACAGTATGTGCAAGCCCTATTCTGGACCCTGGTACTTGTACTTGTATCCTTCTATCCAATTTATTTTTGATGCAACAATGTGTTTCCTCGTGTAACATTGTGTTGGTCCAACTGTTACATTTAATATAAAAAGTCTTCTCAATATTTGGACTAATTGTATCATATATTTCTATTACCAATTTGACAATTGTATTTCAGTGTGGTGCCACCTTGTGGCTATTTTAGGTATAACTATTGTCATTTTTTATTTTTTTTCAATAAAAATTCGTTTTTTATTTTGCATTGGTTTTTGAGCACATTATTTCTTCTTTTGAATTAATGTGTATAGAGTGTAACATCCTACAGTCCAATATTAAGCACAATATTATTATTTTTATTATGTTTTTACACCAGATATTTTGTTTGCTTTGACTTTTAAGTGTATAATTGCTTATATGTTTGGCATTGCTGTAGTGAGGCGAGCCTTCTTAATTTATGGGGTATAGGTTTCCAGAAGCATGAGCTGGGCACAATGTACGGGCACTACAATATACTGTGCACGACAAGGATTTATTTGCAATTTTTAATTCTGCAATATTCTCTGCATTCCACTCCATGTGTGTATTCTAGAGACTAAATCATCCCTATACCCATAGATAAATTCTCAGAGGGGCGTAATTTCCAAAATTGAGGGGGTTTCTGTTGTTCTGGCACTTAAAGGCTCAGCAAATGGAGTCTGCAAACTATTCTTGAAAAATCCGTGCTCCAAAAATCAAATGGCACTCTTTCTGTCCCAAGGCTTGCAGTGCGGCCAAACACTACTGTAACGTCACATGTTGGGTATTGCCACATTAAGGAGAAATTGTTTAACATATTATGGGGCCCTTATACCTATTTCCCTTGTGAAAATTGGAAATCTGGGGTTAATTACATTTTTACCATTAAAATGTTGTTTTATTTTTTCTTCACCGCCCAACAGTATAAAATGTTGTGGCACACCTGTGGTGTCAATATGCTCACTACACCCCTAGAAATCTATTGAGGGATGCAGTTTGTAAAATGGGGTCACTTGTGGGCAATTTCTGCTGTTCTGGCACCTCAGAGACTCTGCCAATGTGACATGGCACCCGCAAACCATTTCAACTAAATCTGAACTCAAGTACATCTCTCCTTCCATTCTTAACTTTGCACTATGCCTCAAAAGTAGTTTTCAAAACAAGAATGCCGCGGAGACACCATCACATGTTTCTCAACGCTGGCAGGAAACTAGCCAGGTCTTTCACCGGGAAGGAACAACCATGGGAAGGGCAGTCTCCAGTCAAGGAAACCGCCTATACCAAAACATGGTATCCATCCACAGACAGCTGTTTCGGGGTATTTGCCCCTCATCAGTGTGGAGTAGGAAATTGGCTAGTGGGAGCAATGCCTAGTAGAAGACTACATAGGTAAGGATGGTTGACCTCGGGGAGATCAACATCCAACACTGCGGAGACACCATCACGTGTTTCTCGACTCAGTGACACTAGAACAAGACCCCTGGGAAAAATATGCAAAACAAGAATGCCACGGAGACACCATCACATGTTTCTCAACGCTGGCAGGTCCGAGGTCAACCATCTTCAAAAGTAGTTTGCAACCACTTATAAGGTATTGGCGAACTCTGAAAAAATTGCAAAACAAATTGTAAGGTGCATTTTCTCCTATTACACTTATGAAAATGAAAGATTTTGGCTTAAAGTAACATTTTTATGGTAAAAATGTATTTTTTCATTTTCACAGCTCAATGTTATAAAATTCTGAGAAGGAACTGGGGGTTAACAGTGCTCAACAAACATGTAAATAAATTACTTGAAAGATCTAGTTTCCATAATGGAGACACTTGTGGGGGAACTCCACTGTTTAGGCTTACCAGAGGCCCTCCAAATGCAACATGTCATCTGCTACCGATTCCAGCTAATTTGGTACTTATAAAGTTAATTGGCACACCTTCCTTTCCAAACCCTGCCGTGCACCCAAACAGTAGATTTCCACCACATGTAGGGTATCAGCATACTCCGGAAAAATTGCCCAAAACATTTTATGGTGCATTTTCTCTTGTTACCCTTGAGAAAATGCAAAATTTGGGTCTAAAGTAAAATTATTTGGGAAAAAAGTAAAAATTTCATTTTTTCCTTATACATTGCTTTAGTTCCTGCACAGCACATAAAGGGTTAATACATTTCTTGCATGTGGTTTTAGGCAGTTTGAGGGGTGCAGTTTTTAGAATGGTGTCACTTTTGGGGAGTTTGTCACGTAGGTCTCTCAAAGTTACTTCAAATGGGATGTGGTCCCTAAAAATATTAATTTTGTAAATTTTGCTGGAAAAATTAGAAATTGTGCATAAACTTTGAACCCTTCTAACTTCCTAATGAAAAAAAAATATGTTTCAACAATTGCGCTGATGTAAAGTAGACATGAGGAAAATGTTATTTATTAACTCTTTTGTGTGACATAATTCTCTGGTATAAGGGCATAAAAACTCAAAAGTTTGAAAATTGCAAAATTTTCAAACTTTTTGCTAAATTTCCAATATTTTTACAAATAAAAGCAAAAAATATCATCCTAAATTTACCACTATCATGCAGTACAATATGTCATGAAAAATAATCTCAGAATCACTAGGATTCTTTGAAACGTTCCGGAGTTACAACCTGTCAAAGTGACACTGGTCAGAATTGAAAAAATGGCCGGGTCTTGAAGGTGAAAATCAGGCTTAGGTGTAAAGGGGTTAATACCACCTGATGCAAAATGCTCTAATACCACCTAGTGTAAACAGATCTAATATGACCTGGTGCAAACAGCTCTAATATACGGTAGACTAGTGAAACAGTTCTAATATGAAAAAGAAAAAAAAAAAACAGAAATAGGAGTCTTTAAATTTGCTAGAAGCAAGGAAAATACCCAAACAAGCAAATATTTTTAAATATTTATTAAAGTAATGCGCTTAGGGTACAGCAAATATACAGAGTAATAAATAAGGACAAGGAAGGAGGAGTGCTGAAGGGGAAAGAACCCCACATGTCCCGGAAAGATGGAGAGAAAAGAGTTTTTAACTCCAAGGGGGGTGACCTCAATTAGCTATAGGCATAATGCCCAAGGCAGAAGTAGAGCTGCATCAGTAATAATCATAGACTCATCCAGACTCATGATGTACTTCCATGTACAAAACAATACTGACCTTAAAAAGCCCAGGGGAACCTCCGAACCGCCCATTCCGTTGCGTGTCACGAGGAGTTCTGTAACCAGAAGCACGCCGAGGTTCAGCGTCCACAGTGGAGACCGGATGGAAAAATACTTCCTGTGACGTCACTGTTATTTCCGCGTCTCCGCTGTCAAGGACGCCACCGCGGTCATGCCTGGAGACCAGATACCCCCCGTGATGCATCATGGGCCCCGCCCACTCAAAAGACGGGAATCACAATCAGCTCACTCTATGCCTCAGAGGGTAAGCAGTCTATGCACAATAATACCTTTATTAGCAAAGAGGGGCATACTTTCAATACAGAAGAAAAAGATATATACTATATGATTCCCTCACAATCCCATATAGCACTAATGTATTAGGCTCAAAAAGGGGGAGAAGGGAAAATAGTCAGAAAATTGTTATAAAAGCATATGAAGCGTTTATCAGAGACAAACCGTGTTCAAAGTTCAAAGAAGAAATAGATCATTCAATAAAACGTGTACGCATATTACAGATGTATATAAAAACATGTGTCCTCGAACAAATAATTCATTATAGCATGGATGCATCTTCATTATTCATTGTACTTCATAGGCTCTGGTACTCAGATGATCCAACAACTTCATGTTTATCAGGGTACATTTCTTCCATTCACAAAATTCCTGGAGGGGGATGGGATGGGGGAAGGGAGAGTAAGAAGTTTGGGCCCCATAACAAATTAGACAATGAAACAAAAAGACACACTGTTAAAATAGAGAACCATAATAGAACTACCGATGTGAATTGCGCGCCGTCTTACGCAAACCTCTTTCTCGGTTTCTGGGAGAGGGAGGTTTTCAGGGACGGCGTGCCGGCGAGCTCCCATGCGCAGTGCTAGCTCCGGATATCGACGACATTTTGGTTGTCTGGGGGGGGAACCGATTCTGCATTGGAGGATTTTGTGCGTCAACTCCAACAATCTTAACATCATACTCACACATCGTATTGGTCCAAAGACCATTGACTTTCTCAACATCCAGATTTCTATTGAATACAGTGGCACGGTGTCTACTAACATCTTCCGCAAGTCCACTGCAGTGAACTCTCTACTTCATGCCACCTCGGGACACCCACGATCAACAGTTAATGCAATTCCCATCGGACAGTTTCTGCGGTTGCGCAGATTATGCTCTTCGGATCACATTTTTGAGGTTGAGTCGGGGGACATGAGGGAGAGGTTTACGAACAGGGGATATAGTGGAAGATGTATTAAGCGGGGATACCAGCGGGCCAAACACTCCCGACGTGACCAGCTGTTAATTGAGAAAGGAAAAACAACAGAAACATCATCAAGACCTGTGGCCAGATTTATTTCAACCTATTGTCGACAATGGGACCAAATAAGAGGAGTGTTGAATAAACACTGGTATCCTTCAAACTGAACCATCTCTTGAGGGATATCTACCAGAATGCCCTTTGATGACGGCAAAGAGGGGTAGGAGTCTTAGAGACATCTTAGTACATAGCCACTATGTGGCAAAGAGACCTCCCCTCTTTGGCTGTGGTCCCCATCATGTCGGCTGTTATCCCTGTGGGAGTTGTCGGGGATGTCAAAACATTGTTCGATCTACTACCTTTTGCTCGGCGGATGGGAAAAGGGAGTTCTGCATTCGGGATTATGTCTCCTGCAGTACATCTGGCGTAATTTACTACACCGTCTGTGGCTGCGGGAAGATATACATTGGGCTGACCTCTCGTGAGCTTCGTATCCGCACGAGAGAGCATGTGTTACATCCTAGCAGCCAGGGAAGCCACAAATTTAGATTCCTTGAAAACGATACCCTGCCATTTTAGAGAGGTTCACAATTGTGACCCCAAATCTCTAAAAATCCGAGGTATCGACAAGGTACATCTAGGCATTCGCGGAGGTGACATTAAGAAACGACTGGCACAGGTCGAGTGCCGCTGGATCTTCACTTTAGGGACCATGTCCCCCATGGTCTCAACGAACGCCTTACCTTTTCTCCTTTCCTTTAGAGAAGGGGGTTATGCTCTCCCCCTCCTTAGGATGGTTGATTAGTGCTATTCCGGGGTCTTTCCCCCTCAGGCGCTGTGGTGTTCACTGAGTGTCAAGCACTGTTACTGCCATTGGTTTGTACTTTTTTAAGAGATTCTTGAAGGTATTACAGCGTTGTTCTATTCACATCAATGGTACAATGCTGTAATACTGCTATATAGTCGGCCGAGAGATGGATCTCCAAATGTGATAATGGTCTGTCCTTAGGATAATAAGACCTGAAACTGTGAAGGTTGGAAAATGCACTTGATGTTATGCAGTGGACTAGTCCGAAATGAAATTGGATCTTGTTCCTTAATATCTATCTACGGTATCTATCTATCTAAATATGCAAATTTAATATTTTTCTAATATACGGTACTGTAATGAAAAATTCGCTAACCCTTCCTCAATACTCTAATAGCTTTATTTTTTATATTTCCTCCTTGATGTTGCTTTGTTTGAAAATCCCAGTCCATGCTATAAGGCTCAAATGTGACATCATCAGGGGGCAGAGGCTGTGGTCACTGTCGTAGCCTCTGCCCCCTCCCTTAAATGAAATGTCATCAGTGACGTTCATTTCAGGGCATGGGCTCATCCCTGCTCTATTGAGTATACGCCGGCTGTGAATTCCAATGGATGCTTAGTAAAATCTTGTAACTGTGCAGAATTCTTCTCAGTGCACAATGACAGCACACACCCTTGCTGACGCTGATTAGAAGTGACAAGCTGGCAGCAGACTGCACTGTCAATGCACAAGGTAAGTAAAGAGCGAGCAAGCAGAGACCAGCGCTGCCCCCACAAGTGACGTCACTTCTGATCAGAAATAGTGAGGGAGTGCACTGTTATTGTGCATTGACAAGAATAGTGCAGTGATATGATTCTACTGAACATCCGTTGGAATTGACAGCTGGTGCATGCTAAGCAGAACACGGATTAGCCTGACCCCTGAAATGAAGGTCCATGCTGATGCTTTGTTTCAGCGAGCGGGCGGAGGCTGCAGATTGACCGCAACCTCTGCCCCTTAATGAGGTATGAGTATCCCAGGGTGCATTGGGGATTTTCAAACAAAGTGTCATCAGAGAGGTCTACAGCTCAGTGCCGTCGCATCGTGTACACTGTTGTGTCCCAAAAGTTGCTCCTGCTCTGTTGCTCCTCTCTCTGGCATACATTGCATGTGCCCCTGGCTGATGTAGCTTTACAGCCAGAGAGAGGAGCTTTGGAGGCAGGCAGGCGGCACACATTGGTGGTTGTACTGCTCACGGGCAGTTCAGCACAGCATTGGCACCCGGCAGAGACTCAGACGGATGCACTGAACACAGTCACAAAACAGGAGCACAGCTCTGCATAGACTGGTCCTCTGCACACGGAGCCGGGCCCGGTAATAGTCTACTTACTGGACTGGTAGATGTATAGCCTGGCTAGGATAAAGATTAATTAAAAAATGTGTATATATGCCCCTAGTAAGTTGTATGCCCTCCACTAGCCCCCAGTAACTTGCATGTCCCCCCAGTAACATGTAAGCCACCCCTAGTAACATGTATGTTGTTTATTATGTTAATATTTTATTGTATTTTTTTTTTGGGTGGGGGGGGCTGCATTCAGATTTTTGCTATGGGACTGTACCGTCAACAAAACTAACACATCAGATGCTGTAATTGTGAGAATTTTGGTGTGGAGGCGGTGGCGTTAGGAGCCTGTGGGGTTACCATGGCAGGCAGGGTCCTGCTCAAGGCCCCCATGTTGATCCTCCTATGAAGCCCAGCATAGAGCTGGTCTTTGTAAAACCTTAATTTACCTATAACCTGCAGTGTATAATATAAGCCTGTGTTCCCCAATACCAGTCCTCAAAAGGAACCAACAGATCATGTTTCAGGATTTCCTTAGTATTGCTCAGTATAATTTCATCACCTAGACAATACTAAGAAAATCCTGAAACATGATCTGTTGGTGGCTCTTGAGGATTGAAGTTGGGGAACACTGGTATAAGTGATCAATAGTCGTACGTTCAAGTCCCCAAAGGAATATAAAAATGTACATAAATGTCTTGTTTGTTTGTTTTTTTTTAAAAAAAGAAAAGAAAAAAAATTATATATATGTGTGTGTGTGTGTGTATATACAGTATATATAACAAAGTTAAATTCACCGATTTGCCAGTTAAATAAATATAAAAATTAGGAATATTTAGTCATTCATAAGTCCAATCAAAATATAAAATTAATTAACACTTAGAGTAAACACTGAAAATGAAAAAACAAAAACAAAAAACAAAACTGAAATATCAAAATTGCTGTGTTTTGGTTGCTGTACCCACTAAAACATGCAACAAAAAGTGATCCAAACATTCCAGGCACCTCAAAATGCTCGGCACAAAAATAAGCCCTCTAACAGGTCCATCGACAGGAACAATAAACTTATTGGTCTCAGAAAATGGTGACAAACGAAATGGTGAAAAAGCATTTTTATCTTATTTTTTTTATTTTATTTTTATTTTATTATTATTTATAATTTAAACAAAAAAAGTGGAGCTCTTAGAAAAAGGGGAGAAAAAAAAATCAAAGTGCTAAAACGGAAAAAAACTCCAAAACATTTCACCCAGTAATTAAAGCAAGTAAGTAGTTAAATAGATGGCAGGATACTTACTCATGATCCAATTGGGTAAGGAGAGTATTAAATGACAGCGATAGTAGATCCATTTCTGAATTGTGTAAACTAGTGCATCTGTTTGGCCTGACAAAGACTGGCGTGTCAAACTTTATTGTGCTCCAGGTTATTCAATCTACAATAAGATGTGCAAACACTTTAAAAAGGGTACATGGATCTGGAATTGTAAATGATGGTAATTTGTAAAGGGTTATCCACCTCTGGAGACATTTTTTTCTTTACTTACTTAAAGGTAACCTATTCATGCTGCTCAAACCACAATTGTAGCCACAAATGCTCCAGCATTTCAAGGAAAAACACAGGTTAAAGGTTCTGTCGGATCCCATAGCCCGAGACGAGAGTAGTTTGGCGCTGTCCCCAGCATTTGTGTCCATAGGGAGAGACCAGTCAATCAAATATGTATTCTCTGCAATGCTCCAGCAGTTCAGAAATTTAAAAAAAAAACATACCTGGCTGATATTGTGCATTGTATGACCCTCTAACTTAAAGGAGCTAAACCAAGTATAAAATAAATACATTTTATTGATACACATTAAAAATTAATGAAAAAGAGTAATGCTACAGAAATGAAAAAACTGAGGGACCATACAGCAAATAAATTAACGTACTTGAGGTAAATAGAAGATACTTCTAAGGCCGGTTTCAGACGTGCGTATTTCAGGTACATGTGTCATCCGTTTTTAACATGGGTGCCACACGTACCCATGTCAGTCTGTGGTGTTACTCACACGGTCGTGTTTTTACACGGACCGTGTTTCCCCTTGTGGCCCCACATGCACACACGGAGACGTCCGTTTTTTATACAGCAGCACGGGTGTCGCACGGATCACACACTGATGCGATCCGTGTGACATCAGTGTGACACGAACGGGAGAAAACATGGGTCTTTTAATTAAAAAGATTTTCTATATTTACCTGTATCCAGCACTGTTTTCTTTGGCTCTGCTGCCTCCTGCTTCTGACCCCCACTCATTATACTCACTGAATATTCACTGCACTGAGGAGCTGGAAGCCGGAGCATCATGTGGACAGCATCAGGGACAGCGCCAGGGTCAGCATCGCCGAGGACAGCATCGCGGCATCGTCGGTGACAGGTGAGTATTCAGCAATCAAGCAGTGTGTGTGCAGTCATGTCTAGTAGGTCATCAGAGTTCCCAATGAACTCTGATGAACCCATGACGTCATCGTCCTGACACCCGCTGTAGTGCGGGGGTGTCATCAGGATGTCATTAGAGTTCATTGGGAACTCAATGACCTCCTGGATGTCACTGCACACATACTGCTTGCTGAATACTCACTTGTCCCCTCGATGCTGTCCTTGGCGGTGCTGTACCCAGCGGTGTCCCTGCAATGCTCCGGCTTCCAGCTCCTCCGTGCAGTGAATAATCAATGAATATAATGAGCGGGGGTCAGAAGTGGGAGGCAGCAGAGCCGAAGAAAACAGCGCTGGATACAGGTAAATATAAAAAATCTTTTTATTTCAAAGACCCGTCTTTTTTTCCGGTATGTGTCCCACTTATGCAAACACAGATGTCACATGTGTGACATACACGTGACACACACACATGACACACGTATGACCATAACCATGCATGTGGTTTGTACCTGATTAAACACGGACGTCTGAAACTGGCCTAACAGAGTTTCTAGTAGCAGTCACCTTTCAAGTGCAAAGATACATTAAGATACATTCAGAGTCATATAGGGTAAAGTGATTGGCTGCAAAGGATTATGCATATAAAAAATAAATACCTTTAGATGACAAATTCATTCATATATATATGTATATATATATATATATATATATATATATATATATATATATATATACACTAGCTGTGGTACCCGGCGTTGCCCAGAATAGTAACCGTTTCTCTGTCTCTCTCCCAGTCTCTGTCTGTCTCTTGGCCTGTAAGTCTCTGTCTGTCTCTTGACCTATCATTCTCTTGGCCTGTCTGCTTCTGTCTGTGTCTCTTTCCCTGTCTGTCTCTGTATGTCTTTGTCTGTCTCTCTGTTTCTCTCTGTTTCTTTCCCTGTCTGTCTCTGTATCTTTGTCTGTCTCTGTCTGTCTTTCTATGATTGTCTCTGTATATCATTGTCTGTCTCTGTCTTTCCCTATCTGTCTCTGTATCTCTTTGTCTCTCGCTGTGTCTTTCCCTGACTGTCTGTCTGTCTCTTTCTATGTCTGTCTCTGTATCTCCCTGTCTGTCTCTGTCTGTCTCTTTCCCTGTCTGTCTGTATCTCCTTGTATGTCTCTGTCTCTTGGCCTGTCAGTCTCTATATATCTGTCTCTTGGCCTGTCTGCTTCTGTCTGTGTCTCTTTCCCTGTCTGTCTCTGTATCTCTTTGTCTGTCTCTGTCTCTTTCTTTCTATGTCTTTCTCTGTATCTCCTTGTCTGTCTGTCTGTCTCTCTTTCCCTGTCTGTCTCTGTCTGTCTGTGTGTCTGTCTGTGTCTCTATCAGTGTTTGTCTCTGTATCAGTCTGTCTGTCTGTGTGTGTGTCTGTCTGTCTGTGTGTGTGTGTGTCTGTCTGTGTCTGTCTGTGTGTCTGTGTGTGTCTGTCTGTGTGTCTGTGTGTGTCTGTCTGTGTGTCTGCGTGTCTGTCTGTGTGTCTGTCTGTGTGTGTCTCTTTCCCTGCCTGTCTCTTTCTCTGCCTATCTTTCCTCTTTTATTTTAGAAACTATATATATATATATATATTATCCCCTCAGAAATTGATGTTTGGATGAAGAAATGATATACAGTTTTAAAGTGCTAATGACCAATTTTAATTGATTTAGGTTGATTGTTTTTTGTTCTTTTTGAATTAAAGTCCTGTGATATTTAATGTGCTGCATGGATTGCTTCAGACATTGTCACGCCCATGAATTCTGGTGTGGGTTTCAGTGTCTTGAGCGATTTTTGTGACATATGTATATGTGCGTATATACCGTATTTTTCGGACCATAAAACGCACTTTTTTCCCCCAAATGTTGGGGGAAAGTGGGGGGTGCGTCTTATGGTCTGAATGTGGCTGCGGGGAATGAGGGTGCTGCGGTGGAGCGGGTCATCGGGGCACGAGCAGGCTGTGGCAGCGCCTGCCGTGACCACTTGAGCCCGCTCATTACATATGCACACCCATCCTCCCACCCATCATCTCAGCACTGAAGCCAGCACTGACAGATGGACGGGATGATGGGAGGGGGATGCGCGCTTACTAAACAGCCGGCTGCATGATCACCCCTGGCAACTACAGCCTGGAGTGATCATGTGTGGCTATATTCACTGCCCTCTGTGCATCATTATCAGTGCGGGGTGCAGTGAATCAGTACACTCACTGTTCCCCTGCAGCACCGCAATGTCCTCCTGTCTGCCAGCTCAGGCTGTGTGGAGACTAGCGGTGCTCACAGCGATGACATCATTGCTGTGCGCACGTGTCCACACGCAGCCGGCAGACAGGAGGACATTGCGATGCTGCAGGGATTGTGGCCGGCTCTACACAGCGCTGCCGGCACAGAAGGGAGGAGGAGCAATGCTGCGTGGAGCGAGGAAAGGTGAGTACAGTATAAATGTTTATTTATTTTTTTTGTGTGCCACAGGATGTCAGACATATAGCAGGATGGGGGTATATGAGCAGGATGATGGGGGTATATGAGCAGGATGATGGGGGTATATGAGCAGGATGATGGCATATGAGCAGGATGATGGCGTATATAGCAGGATGATGGCGTATATAGCAGGATGATGGCATATATAGCAGGATGATGGCGTATATAGCAGGATGGGGGTATATAGCAGGATGGGAGCACATACCAGGATAGGGGTATATAGCAGGATGCGGCCATATACCAGGATGAGGTATATAGCAGGATGGGAGCACATACCAGGATGAGGGATATATATACAAGGCAGGAGGATCATTACCAGGATGGGGTACCTTAGAGAATTTGGGGACATTACCCCCATAATAGTGTCAACAGCAGATCCTCGCCCCATAACAGTGTGTCATGACCACATTTTTTGCTTAAAATTTTATTTTCCTATTTTCCTTCTCTAAAACCAGGGTGCGTCTTATGTTCCGGTGCGTCTTATATTCCAAAAAATACGGTATATGTTTCCATTTATTTTATTTATTGTTATATATAAGATATTCACTTATTAATTATAAATATTTATATGTATCACACGTCTACACTAAATGATGTATTTTCCCATATTGACATATTTTTATAATGTACTTATTATCCATCATGTATCTGTACATCACTATACACTCATTTATGACTCACATAATATGTATGATGTATTTTTTCATATAGACATATTTTTATAAGGTATCTGTTTACCATTCATGTGTACACTATCACACACCTATGTATGTCTCACATTATATATTAAATTGCACTCCACACTTTTGTACATATATTTTTTTTAGTACATCCACTATTTGACCCATGTAAATAACACAGGCTTCTATACATAACTTCCCTATGCAATATTATTGGTTAATCTATAAGTATAGCTATTTTTTCATTTATATTATAGTCCATGGGGTATTGTGTCCATATGATAAATTCACATATTTTTTCAGTTGCATGTTTGTATTGCCCTCTCTGAGTAGCGCTCATATCCGTGATTGCGACGCTGTGATCTCCAACCAGTGGTATTCTGTGATGCTACGGGGCTTCCATTGTCTCTAATAGAACGCAACGTGCGGTCCACTTCCACTGCGCAGAGATCACTTTTTTGAGCAGCTTCGTGACTCGTACTATGCGCCAGCATATACCGGTGTTGGCAATTCATGCATTAGTTAAACACACTATAAAAGCATCACAGCCCCTCACCCTGACACGCCTCCCGAAGAAGCAGTGGCGAAACATGTTGGGGTGATGGGACGTGGACTGCAGTTACTCTGAGCAGGTATATGCCTTTCTTTGCATTTCCCATGCTTTATGATCATGTACGACTGGGATATTTACCTAGAGCATGGCAGAGCATGAATATCGGCATACTTTGCCATTGAAAACGGGGTGGTTGATTTCCAGTGATCCAAACACGGCACTTAGCACTTTTTTTGTAACATACTATAGCAATCTGACAATACATGCTGCTGGTACCTAATAGCACTACTCACTTTATAAATCTATTACTGATTATTCTGAGAGCTACCAGCACTGTACACTTTATAATTTGCACATATATGTTATTTTTTTATTGCTATAAGCATTGAGCATTTTGCAAGTTTTAATATTTTTATATATTTGAAACTTTGTATATTGATGTATATTACGGATCACTGTTACTCTAAACCATCATGTTTTAGATTTAGTCTACGTTCCTGGTTGTTATAATTTGGTATTACCTGATATGAATTTTATATATGTTTTAATATAAATTTTGTTGAATAAAATTTGATCTTTTTAAATATATTGATTTATTTCTGCAGTTTTATTGGTTTGATATACCTTACTCAAACCTGGTGTTTAATGATTATTTTGAAGCTCTACCACAGATGTGAGGAAATAATACTGATTGGGCATTTTAATGTATATAAATTCTCTCTCTGTCTGTCTATTTCCCTGTCTGTCTCTTTGACTGTCTGCCTCTGTCTGTCTCTTTCCTTATCTGCCTATGTCTCTTTCCCTGTCTGTTTGCCTCTTTCCCTGTCTATCTGTCTCTTTCCCTGTCTGCTTCTGTCTATTTCTATTTCCCTGTCTGCCTCTTTCAGTCTGCCAGTCTGTCCCTCTCTGTCTGTTTGTCTCTGTGTCTTTCCCTATCTTTCTCATTCCCTGTCTGTCTCTTTCCCTGTCTGTCTCTTTCCCTGTCTGTCTCTTCCCCTGTCTGCCTCTTTCCCTGTTTGCCTCTTTCCCTGAGTGTCTTTCTATCTCTTTCTCTGTCTGGATTTATTTCCTATCTGTCTCTGTCTGTCTCTGTCTCTTTCCCTGTCTGCCTCTGTCAGTGTCTCTTTCCCTGTCTGCCTCTGTCCCTGTCTGCCTCTGTCCGTTTCTTTCCCTGTATGTCTTTCTGTCTGTTTTTTTCTCTGTCTGGCTGTTTTTTTTTTCCTGTCTGTCTGTTTGTCTCTGTCTCTTTCCCTGTGTGCCTCTGTCTGTCTCTTTCCCTGTCTGCCTCTGATGTCTCTTTCCCCGTGTGTCTTTCTGTCTCTTTCACCGTGTGTCTTTCTGTCTGTCTCTTTCTCTGTCTGGCTGGCTTTTTTTTCCTGTCTGTCTGTATCTCTTTCCCTGTCTGCCTCTGTCTGTCCATCTCTCTCTTTTTCCCTGTCTGCTTCTGTCTGTCTCTTTTCCTGTCTGCCTCTTTCTCTGTCTGTCTGTGCATGTCTGTCTCTCTCTGTCTGTGTATGTCTTTCCACTAACATCATATTACTCCACACATAAGCTTCTTATATTATGAATGTGATATGTTCCTATAGCAACCAATCACAGCTCCTATTAATAACCTGTAGCTCCCAGCTCCATTCAGTTTAATGGAGGCAGGTTTTTTGGAGAGTAAAGGTGGCTTTACATGCTATGAGATCGCTAAAGCGACCTCGTTGGGGTCATGGAATTTGTGTCGCACATCCGGCCGCTTTAGCGATGACATTGCGTGTGACACATATTAGCGATTTTGAATCGTTGCAAAAATGTTCAAAATCGCTAATCGGTGACATGCCCCCCTCCTCCCAAATATCGTTGCTGCTGCAGTAACAATGTTTTTCCTCGTTCCTGCGGCAGCACACATCGCTACGTGTGACACCGCAGGAACAAGGAACCTCTCCTTACCTGCGTCCCGCCAGCAATGAGGAAGGAAGGAGGTGGGCAGGATGTTCGTCCCTCTCATCTCCGCCCCTCCGCTTTGATTGGGCACCCACTTAGTGACGTCGCTGTGACGCTGAATGAACCACCTCCTTAGAAAGGAGGCGGTTCGCCGGTCACAGCGACGTCGCAGAACAGGTATGTGCGTGTGACGCTGCCGTAGCGATAATTTTCGCTACAGCAGCGATCACCACATATCGGCCGTACGATGGGGAGCGGGTGCTATCATGCTCAACATCGCTAGCATCGGCTAGTGATGTCGCAGCGTGTAAAGCGGCCTTAAGTGCGGGATTAAATTTTCCTATCAAAACAGTCTGACGTTCCCTGAGTCAAATGGGGCGTCTGTGCAAAATTTTGTGATTGTAAAAGCGATGGTGCGGATTTCTTTAGTGGACACACACACACACACACACACACACACACAGCTTTATATATTAGATATTAAAAATTGCAATAATAGTTCATACAGTCAATACATATAAGTGACTTGTGCATCAGTATTCCTGAAGGTGCCTCATGCATAGAATATTAATGTGGGAACTCTGTTAAAGAAGCAATGTTTTCAGTATAATATAGTACTTAACTAAACAGGTTGGAAGTGTCATAGTTAGTGTCCACTAGATGGCGCCAAAATACTGTAATGATATTAAGCCTTCTGAACATGTGCTTTGCTTATTGCAGCTTAAATATATGTGAAAAGTGAATTAGTGATTATTTTATTATATTACATATTGTATGAAATATATTGAAGTGACAATAAAATTATATAGAAAAATAAATCATCGCAGAGTGATTATATTATAATAAAAAACATATATAAAGTATGAGTGATAATAATGAATAAATGATATATTATAATATATATATATATATATATATATATATATATATATATATATATATATATAATGTGATGAGTGACAATATAGAATAAAATTAATAGAAAAATATGTAAAAATATATCTTTACATTGAATGCAAATAATAAATATACAGGAAAATATTATAGTAAAAAATATATATTACAGTGCATAAAGTGAAAAAAAACCCACTACAGAATACACCCCCACCACTTATTAGATGTAAATTAAATTAAAAAAATACCGATTATACATGCTATACACCACGTTATGTTGGGAATTAGGGGAGGTGACTTGAGAAAATTTCTGGCCAAAACTGAAAGTAGGTGTATTTATCATTTGCTGCCTTCAATCCACATTGGGCTTTAGTGCCTTCCTCTAATCCATTTACAACTCCAGCATGTATAATCGGTATTTTTGAATTTACATCTAACAAGTGAGTGGGAGGGGTGGTAGTCTGTAAGTTTTATAGTGTTAAACATTTCTATGTTTATTTTATGTCTTCAATTTTCATATTGTATCTCTTATTTCTAGTACTATATATCTGCATATTTGGTTGAGGACCAATTAATACCTCATGTCATATATAGGATGATTCTGTACTTATCAGGATGAAGATCTACACAAACATTCTAGGAGGAGAAGAGGGTAGATTTAATATACCAGCATCAATGTTACTGTTCAATTCATTATTTTAATTTATTTTTTTTCCCTTTCCTTTCCCCCCCCACTTTATTCACAAATATGTATTTCTTACTATAATATATATTTATTTATTATTGGCACTCAATGTAATGTTGTATTTTTACATTTTTCTGTATTGTTCTATATATTCTATATTGTCACTCATCACATTATATACAGTTAGGTCCAGAAATATTTGGACAGTGACACAAGTTTTGTTATTTTAGCTGTTTACAAAAACATGTTCAGAAATACAATTATATATATAATATGGGCTGAAAGTGCACACTCCCAGCTGCAATATGAGAGTTTTCACATCCAAATCGGAGAAAGGGTTTAGGAATCATAGCTCTGTAATGCATAGCCTCCACTTTTTCAAGGGACCAAAAGTAATTGGACAAGGGACTCTAAGGGCTGCAATTAACTCTGAAGGCGTCTCCCTCGTTAACCTGTAATCAATGAAGTAGTTAAAAGGTCTGGGGTTGATTACAGGTGTGTGGTTTTGCATTTGGAAGCTGTTGCTGTGACCAGACAACATGCGGTCTAAGGAACTCTCAATTGAGGTGAAGCAGAACATCCTGAGGCTGAAAAAAAAGAAAAAATCCATCAGAGAGATAGCAGACATGCTTGGAGTAGCAAAATCAACAGTCGGGTACATTCTGAGAAAAAAGCAATTGACTGGTGAGCTTGGGAACTCAAAAAGGCCTGGGCGTCCACGGATGACAACAGTGGTGGATGATCGCCGCATACTTTCTTTGGTGAAGAAGAACCCGTTCACAACATCAACTGAAGTCCAGAACACTCTCAGTGAAGTAGGTGTATCTGTCTCTAAGTCAACAGTAAAGAGAAGACTCCATGAAAGTAAATACAAAGGGTTCACATCTAGATGCAAACCATTCATCAATTCCAAAAAAAAACAGGTCCAGAGTTAAATTTGCGGAAAAACACCTCATGAAGCAAGCTCAGTTCTGGAAAAGTATTCTATGGACAGATGAGACCAAGATCAACCTGTACCAGAATGATGGGAAGAAAAAAGTTTGGAGAAGAAAGGGAACGGCACATGATCCAAGGCACACCACATCCTCTGTAAAACATGGTGGAGGCAACGTGATGGCATGGGCATGCATGGCTTTCAATGGCACTGGGTCACTTGTGTTTATTGATGACATAACAGCAGACAAGAGTAGCCGGATGAATTCTGAAGTGTACCGGGATATACTTTCAGCCCAGATTCAGCCAAATGCCGCAAAGTTGATCGGACGGCGCTTCAAAGTACAGATGGACAATGACCCCAAGCATACAGCCAAAGCTAACCAGGAGTTCATGAGTGCAAAAAAGTGGAACATTCTGCAATGGCCAAGTCAATCACCAGATCTTAACCCAATTGAGCATGCATTTCACTTGCTCAAATCCAGACTTAAGACGGAAAGACCCACAAACAAGCAAGACCTGAAGGCTGCGGCTGTAAAGGCCTGGCAAAGCATTAAGAAGGAGGAAACCCAGTGTTTGGTGATGTCCATGGGTTCCAGACTTAAGGCAGTGATTGCCTCCAAATGATTCGCAACAAAATATTGAAAATAAAAATATTTTGTTTGGGTTTGGTTTATTTGTCCAATTACTTTTGACCTCCTAAAATGTGGAGTGTTTGTAAAGAAATGTGTACAATTCCTACAATTTCTATCAGATATTTTTGTTCAAACCTTCAAATTAAACGTTACAATCTGCACTTGAATTCTGTTGTAGAGGTTTCATTTCAAATCCAATGTGGTGGCATGCAGAGCCTAACTCGCGAAAATTGTGTCACTGTCCAAATATTTCTGGACCTAACTGTATATTGTGATGTTGCACCTTGCAACCTGGGGGGTACTCACTCAGCATGCGTGCTTCAGGTAGACACAGGAGGCACTTCTTTCATCTCAGGCTGCTTTATTCAACGTGCATAAAGCCGATTGCCAATACTGTGCATGTTCTCAAACACCAGGTCTCCAGGGTCAGTTCAGCGATAAAAGTCCCAACATCGCCTTCTCAGACAGCAGGTTTCCACACCTCCACCCACAGACAAACCTGGCTACTTCCTCCACCACAGGAAATCCAGAGCAAGGCCCTGGGTGTGCCCAGAGGTCTGACTTTTACCCCTGAGACCACACCCCGAGGTAGAGATATGGTGAACAGCCGTCCCACCCATCTCTTTGGCTGGACATAACAAACCCGCCCCAGGTAACCCACGTTAACCCTCTCAGCACAGTACCAGTGATCATATCACAATATATATATATATATATATATATATATATATACACACACATCGCTGGCCAAAAGTATTGGCACCCCTGCACAATTCTGTCAGATAATACTCAGTTTCTTCTTGAAAATGATTGTAATCACAATTTTTTTTGTATTATTATTGTCATTTAGTTTGTCTTCAATGAAAAAGAAAAAAAAAATTGTCATAAAGCCAAATTGGTTATAATTCCACACCAAATATAAAAAAGGGGTGGACAAAAGTATTGGCCCTGTTTGAAAAAAAAATGTGATGCTTCTCTAATTTGTGTAATTAACAGCACCTGTAACTTACCTGTGGCACCTAACAGGTGTTGGCAATAACTAAATCACACTTGCAGCCAGTTGACATGGATTAAAGTTGACTCAACCTCTGTCCTGTGTCCTTGTGTGTACCACACTGAGCATGGAGAAAAGAAGGAAGACCAAAGAACTGTCTGAGGACTTGAGAATCCAAATTGTGAGGAAGCATGAGCAATCTCAAGGCTACAAGTCAATCTCCAAAGACCTGAAAGTTCCTGTGTCTACCGTGCGCAGTGTCATCAAGAAGTTTAAAGCCCATGGCACTGTGGCTAACTTCCTTAGATGTGGAAGGAAAAGAAATATTGACAAGAGATTTCAATGCAAGATTGTGCGGATGGTGGATAAAGAACCTCGACTAACATCCAAACAAGTTCAAGCTGCCCTGCAGTCCGAAGGCACAACAGTGTCAACCTGTACTATCCGTCGACGTCTGAATGAAAAGGGACTGTATGGTAGGATACCCAGGAAGACCCCACTTCTTACCCCAAGACATAAAAAAAGCCAGGCTGGAGTTTGCCAAAACTTACCTAAGAAAGCCTAAAACGTTTTGGAAGAATGTTCTTGTGGCGACCCAGCGGTCTGGTTGCCACAGCAGTGTTGCCCTCCTCAAAAGGGTTAATGCTGAGCCTGGAGGTAGCTGGGGAAATCCATTGGCCAGTAAGTACCATCATTCAACACAGTTTCTCTCCCAGGCCAGCAGAGGGAGCTCTAAACCTGTAGTTCCAGGGAGTCTTCCTTAAGCCCTGACCTGGGGGAGGAGTTAAGTTAGTCTGTTAGGAAAGTTCAGAGAGACAAGGACTCGAGTAGTGTGGTGTGTGAGCTGGGAGCTGAGCCTGATCGCTCAGCCCAGGAAAACACATCCACAGAGAGGAAAAGAGGAGAAGAACATTGGGAGTGGAGCGTAGCCAGCTCACCCCAATGTCGTAGCTAAAAAAATTGAATACCGGAGTTCAGGGCCACTCGAGTACTCGAGTACCGGTGGTCGCATCTGGAGGACGAGAGGACTGCAGGTCTCTGTCCACCCCACACCCGAAGGTGCAGCTGTAGAGCCAGTACTAGGAGCCCAGATAGAAAGAACGACACCTTTGACAGTCCACACAGCCCATCATACGGGGAAGGTAATAAATTACCTCAGAGCAGCAGAACGAGTCTCAGTATACTGAAACAGTGGGACCCCGGTTACACAAACAGAGCGTAGGGAGAAGGCCTCATTACTCATCTGGCCAGTATGAGACCCCCGACTGCTTCCAGGCCACTGGATCACCAATACCACCTGTAACAGGCTCCCTGGACTTCACTGGTTGGTTAAAGACAAGTAAAGGAGAAGGTAAAGAGAATCATTGTCTGTCTGTTCCTTTATACCGCCCTGTCGGCCCTGCACCTCGTTAACAAACACCATCGACTTTACCAAGCACCCAAAGGTTACCCCGGGGTATCCGCTCTACCTGTGGAGAGCGAGAAACACCTCAGCTGCCATAACACCAGCCCCGGAGGTCCCTCCCAGCAGCTGAGGCGCCATAGCCGCAAATTACCACAGGTGGTGTCACGAATATTCATATAAACATTATCATCTCCCCAATACCGCCATTTTAACTGACTCCACCAGGGTCACGGAATCGGGCCCCGCCACCGCTGACTACCCTGGACTAGTCCGGCCCGACACCGAGTCACCTAAGGCCCTGGGGTGGGCGAGTCACCTTTTTGCCGTCACGAACAGGATGTGAACAAGACCCGTTAACACAGGTGATGCGTGCCTTAAGGAACTGTGTTTAATAGGCTGTTCATTTTTGTGGAAACTGCCGTCGCCATTAAAACTGCCGGGTGCAAGAAGAAAGGGGGTGTGCCAGAAAAAGAGCGCGAGAAAAGCCCACCATTAGAGCGACGGTTCGTTAACCCTGCACTACCCGGAAGAGGGGTGAAAAAAAGAAGCGGAACCTGGTAAGGTTCAATAAGGGGGGAGAAGAATGTCCGACACAGGGGAGGAACAGGTGGCTGCTGTAGCCCAGGACTAGAGTTGAGCGCGGTTCGCGGTTCGAGGTTCTCCAGTTCTAGGCTCGAGTGATTTTGGGGCCTGTTCTAGATCGAACTAGAACTCGAGCTTTTTGCAAAAGCTCGATAGTTCTAGAAACGTTCGAGAACGGTTCTAGCAGCAAAAAAACAGCTAATTCCTAGCTGGCTTTCCGCTGTAATAGTGTAAGTCACTCTGTGACTCACACTATTATGACATTTCAGTGTATAGTGTGCGTGAACAGCGTCTAGAGATCACTGCTGTTTCTATAATGGCGATCGCCATTTTTTTTTTTTTTCCTTGTCTTCCTTCCCTAAGCGCGCGCGTCTTGTGGGGCGGGCCAGCATGTCAGCCAATCCCAGACACACACACAGCTAAGTGGACTTTTAGCCAGAGAAGTAACGGCATGTGTGATAGGATGTCCATGTCACATGTCCCTGCATTATAAAACCGGACATTTTCCTCCAGGACGCCATTATCTCTTCTGCGTCTTTGGTGTCAGACATCACTGTCGCAGCTCCGTCCTTTGTCCTATCGCTGATACAGCTGTATGCGCTCCATACACAGCGCTGGACAGCTTAGGGAGAGCACTTTCTATCAGTCCTTTTAAGGGCTCAAACCGGTAGGGTCAGAGCCATAGGTGACAGGTCCTGAAAACAGAGACAGCGTCTGTGTAGCCAAGGTCAGGGATTTCGTCGCTGCATTTCACCATTAGGAGGGAATAGAAAGGCAGGCTTCAATTCCTCTACCCAGAGCCCCACAATCCTGGCACTGTACCCTCCTGTCCTCTGCACACTCCAACTCTTTTTAACTAAGCCATTATGCTAGCAAACAGTCAGTGTACCTAGTGGCATCCTAAACGTGGCTATTGGACTTTTGTGTAGTCAAACTAGTGCAAAGATATTTGCAGCACGTCTGCCTGCATTGCACACTCCAACTCTTTTTAACTAAGCCATTATACTAGCAAACAGTCAGTGTACCTAGTGGCATCCTAAACGTGGCTATTGGACTTTTGTGTAGTCAAACTAGTGCAAAGATATTTGCAGCACGTCTGCCTGCATTGCACACTCAAACTTTTTTTAACTAAGCCATTATACTAGCAAACAGTCAGTGTACCTAGTGGCATCCTAAACGTGGCTATTGGACTTTTGTGTAGTCAAACTAGTGCAAAGATATTTACAGCACGTCTGCCTGCATTGCACACTCCAACTCATTATAACTAAGCCATTATACTAGCAAACAGTCAGTGTACCTAGTGGCATCCTAAACGTGGCTATTGGACTTTTGTGTAGTCAAACTAGTGGAAAGATATTTGCAGCACGTCTGCCTGCATTGCACACTCCAACTCTTTTTAACTAAGCCATTATACTAGCAAACAGTCAGTGTACCTAGTGGCATCCTAAACGTGGCTATTGGACTTTTGTCTAGTCACACTATTGCAAAGATATTTGCAGCACCTCTGCCTGCATTGCACACTCCAACTCTTTTTAACTAAGCCATTATACTAGCAAACAGTCAGTGTACCTAGTGGCATCCTAAACGTGGCTATTGGCCTTTTGTGTAGTCAAACTAGTGCAAAGATATTTGCAGCACGTCTGCCTGCATTGCACACTCCAACTCATTATAACTAAGCCATTATACTAGCAAACAGTCAGTGTACCTACTGGCATCCTAAACGTGGCTATTGGACTTTTGTGTAGTCAAACTAGTGCAAAGATATTTGCAGCACGTCTGCCTGCATTGCACACTCCAACTCTTTTTAACTAAGCCATTATACTAGCAAACAGTCAGTGAACCTAGTGGCATCCTAAACGTGGCTATTGGACTTTTGTCTAGTCACACTAATGCAAATCTATGTGCAGCACCTGTGCATGACACCCTCCTCCTCTGTTTTTAATAAGCTATAATGATAGCAAAAAATACTGCCATTTAGTGGCATGAAAGAACTGGCTGTTGTATTCCATTAGTGCCCCACTGGTGCCAAGCTATTTCTAGCACCTGTGCATGACACTCTCCTGCTCTGTTTTTAATAAGCTATAATGATAGCAAAAAATACTGCCATTTAGTGGCATCATAGAACTGGCTGTTGTATTCCATTAGTGCCCCACTGGTGCCAAGCTATTTCTAGCACCTGTGCATGACACCCTCCTGCTCTGTTTTTAATAAGCTATAATGATAGCAAAAAATACTGCCATTTAGTGGCATCATAGAACTGGCTGTTGTATTCCATTAGTGCCCCACTGGTGCCAAGTTATTTCTAGCACCTGTGCATGACACCCTCCTGCTCTGTTTTTAATAAGCTATAATGATAGCAAAAAATACTGCCATTTAGTGGCATCATAGAACTGGCTGTTGTATTCCATTAGTGCCCCACTGGTGCCAAGCTATTTCTAGCACCTCTACATGACACCCTCATGCACATTTTGCTACGCTAATGTTATAGCAAACTCAGGGAATTCATTGCTGCATTTGCTAATTCGGAGGGATAGAAAGTGAGGCTTCCTTTAGCTTTTCCTTCTGTTCATAGACAGCATCTCCAAGTTCACACCCGAAGAGCAATTTCTCCTCCACGTCTAAGTGTGGAGAGGCAGCTAGTGCGCATGCGTGTGCCGATTTACCCCAGCTGCAGCCTAACTACAGTGTTTCGCCTAGTGAGTATGCTCAGCCTGACTGTGCCATTCCTGACGCTAAGTCTTCATTTCGGGATACAGCGCATGCTCCCACACTAAGTGTCAAAAGCCTCTTTGCACAGGTACTTGCATTCCGTGCCGGGTCTAAGTCCTGTTTTGTGCCTAGACACCATGCTAAAGCTGATAGTCTTTTTTCAGAGACTGTATTTCATGCTACTGAGCATGCTCAGGCACTTACTGCATCAGAGACTAGGTCCGGTAATGAACTCTTTGGCCCTGCCCCTGATGTGGGGGTCCCATATAGACCACAGGGCATCAGGTGTCCTCCCAAATGGCTTGCAGAGGCCCACCCCTATGACTTGTCACCGCATTATTGATGGTCAGACGATGACTGGTGAGGTGTTTGGGTCATGGCAGCCATGAAGTCATCATTGAAGTTGCGGTTCCAAATAGGACGCTAGTTATGCCACTCATGACGTGTCACTCTACTTTTGTCTCCAGGAGGTTCGTTGTGGTTCACCCTGGTTTGGGGCGGACCCAGGTTATAAAAGGGGCTGGAGCCAACAAGGAGGTGCGCATTCTTCTATTATGCTCCGAAAGAGCACACCTCCATGTGTTGAACCCATTGCGGCTTTAGGCCAGAGGTAGGCAGGGATAGGGTGTCGATGCAGGCCACCACCACAGTTGGTAACGCAGAACGGTTAAGACCAGCTCCTGTCCTACCAGTCCTGCTTGTGCAGCCCAGTGGCATTAACAGGCCTGCTGCTGCTGATGCGCCTGCTGTCCACAGGTGTGGCCCCTACGCACACGGTCAGCGTACTCAATGGCTCCTGTGTTGTTAACAGGGAGTTCCTGGGCTGGGTGGGCATGTGGACCCTGTGACGCTAACAGGGCTCCCAGTCTCCAGATCCGAATGGCGTCTAACTCGGTTCAGGCTACTATTAGTTTCATAGCCACACAGCTCTGTATCCTCCACCAAACCTTCCAGTTGCCAACCTCTCCTTTTCCAACTGGGAGCACGGTGGACACTGACTGCTGATGGGGATATACACCTTTCTCTTTCTTTTCTTATTAATTTTCGTTATATAGCGGTAACATAGTATATACCACCTTATCCAAATCTGCCAGTCCCACTGTAACAGATGGTGTTTCTTCATCAAATGTTACTTTTGCTTAACCACCAAATCCACGGACCAAAACTTTTTTCCCCTTTCCAACACACCTGTTCCCCTTTCCACCAGCATCTGTCCTTTTTCAACTCATTTTGGTATATGACCAAAAGTGCAACTCTGCAGGGACACCGTACTCAACGCAATCTCAGCACAGCAGCCATCCCTCGGTCCCTCCGATGTGGACAAGGAAAAGACCATTTCCTCCTATCCATGACAAAGCGTTGAGATTCACTCTGTGCAGCACTGGTGTTTAGTGGAAAAGCAGATCTAAGATTGCGTACCACATTCTGCAGATACTCCTGTATACGTGCGTCCATTTCTATGGCAGGAAATATTTCGCCAAATTTTGTCTTGTACCGGGGATCTAACAGTGTGGCAACCCAGTATTCAGGATTACTTCGAATTCGTACAATCCGAGGGTCATGTAGGTAGTGCAGCAAGAAGGCGCTCATGTGTCTTGTGCATCCAGGAGGACCAAGTCCTTGGTGTGTTGGTGGCAGAGAGGTGAGAATCGTGCCTCCTTCCTCTGCCCTCTCCCCACAACCTCGCACAACCGAAATGTGAGCAAGCTCTCACTCATCTGCTGAGTCTTCCATGCCCATCGCCAGTTCGTCCTCCATTTCTTCATGGGCTCCTGCACTTTCCTCAACACTTTTTGCTGATACTATGTGCCCTTGTTAATCCCTCTCCCTCACCATGACTGCCGCATAGGTGCCGCTGACCATCTGGACCTCGTAGATCTTGTTATCCCTTCCGCATATGACTCCTCCTGTACTTCCTCCCCTTCCTCTTGTCCCAACACCTGACTCCGAATAATATTTACAGTGTGCTCCATCATGTAGATGACCAGAATTGTGACGCTGAGAATGACATTGCCAGTGCTAAACATCTTTGTCGACATTTATAAACTGTGTAGCAGGGTACATAGGTCCTTGATCTGACACCACTCCAGCAGCGTGATCTGCACCACCTCTGGATCAAGTTATCCCAGGCTATATGTCATACCGTATTTCAGCAGGGCTCTGCGGTGCTGCCACACACGCTGCAACATGTGCAGATTCCAATTCCTGCGTGTCGGAACATCGCATTTCCGGCGTTTAACTGCCAGACCCTAAGACTTCCGGAGTGATGAAAGTTGTTGAGCTGCTGTGTGCGCACGATGGAAGTGAGCACATAGCGAGCGTGCCCGCTGCACAAGGCCATGTAGGCCGGGATGGTGTTTTAAAAATTGCTGGAGAATTAGGTTCAACACGTGAGCCATTCAAGGCATGTGTGTCACATTGCCCTGACAATGGCCCGCAGCCAGGTTTGCATCATTGCCGCACACGGCTGTTAAGTCACCAACGGAGTACGCTCCGTCAATTTGTACTCCGGTCGCCAGTTGACAACGTGTTCCTTTCATGCATAGTGCTGATGATGGGAGAAGAGTCGATGCCAGCGGCGCAGGTGGACACAGGTTATGCTCACCCACTGGGCTGCATTACCTTTGCAGATGCAGAATCTCTGGCTGAATGTAGCTGGTGGGTATCTCACAGATGAAATACCATCATTCAGCTACAACCAATGGGAAGACACCACACCCTTTTTTATGCCCATCCTGTCTGCAGACCACTGCCAGACATAGCTATGAACCTCTGGTTAATTTTACCCCCAGTTCAGTTTTATGATTTTGTGTGCTTGTTACCTGACTACTTTTCCTGCTTGCTGTTTATGTACCTTGTTGGCCGATCCGCATTTCACCTCTGCTTGTTTTCTGATTAAGTCCTGCCCGTCCCATTCTGTTCCTGTTCCTCAATTAATGTTTTGACCCTGCCTGACTACTATTCTCTGGAACTGCAGCCCTCCACAGGTATTAATCACCTTGGGCCCTGTGTAATTCCTAATCCCTGTATAGGGGTTAAAGGGTTTCAGGGTTCTAGGGGTACTGCTTGGTGAGTGGCTTCCCTCTAGCCTATCATTTACAGCCCATCTGAGTGTGTGGATCAAGGAAGGCGTTACACCGTGCTCTCTGCAGAAGGCCATGTGGGCCAGGATAGTGCTTTAAAAATTGCTGGACAACCAGGTTCAACACGTGAACCACACAAGGCACGTGTGTCACATTGTCACAGCGAAGGGCCGCACCCATGTTTGCATCATTGTCGCACCCGGCCTTCCCTGGCTGCTGGTTGAGTGGAGACAACCATTGATGAAACTCGGTCTCCAGAGCTAACCGTCCACAACTTCTCAGCGGTGTGACTCACATTTCCCATACATTTCAAAGTAAACCTTTGACCGCCTGATGGCATTGAGCTCTGCTGCCAGCATAGTAAGGAGGTGTGTGGTAGTCCTTGTGCGCAGTTACAAGGAAGGGTGGCCTGACCACACAGGGTTTGCGCCAAGGTGGAGGACCCACACGAGGTTGAAGAGGCAGAAGCAGTGTATTAACTTCTACATACAGAAGAAGGATTGAAACAACTCGTGGGGACGGCAAGACTTGTACAGCAGACCCTTCTCCATCTCTCCCCACAGTAACCCATTGCCCAGTCAGCGACATGTAACGCCCCTGTCCATGCTTACTGGGCCAATTATCTGTGGTGAAATGCACCCTGTCACACAGAGTTTCTCAAGGAATCAGTGATGTTTAGTGCGACATGCTGGTGTAGCGCGTGCACGCCTTTGTTGGAGAAGGAGTGGCGCCTGGGCATCGGCTCTTGGGGCACTGCGATGGGCATAAGGTCTCGAAAATCCTCGGTTAAAAAGGTTGGAAAGGCAGCATTTTGGTAGCCAACAGTTTCCAGATGCTGAAAGTCAACCTCTAAGCCATGTCATGCCCTTCTAAAAGCATGTAAAACACAGCGAGGGGACTCCAACCACAGTCTCCCTCGTTTCCACTAACTGGGCCACACACACCCCACTTGACTGGCATCGGTTGAGCCCCCTTTTGAAAAAGAAAAAGATGCTTTGCATGAAGCACTCTCAAAAATACGCGTGCCTTTCCCGTCCCCTGGCTGACCCAGGGGAAGAAAAGTCCTCTGAGAGCCATGACTTGTTCATCTTGGTTCTTTTACAAACACAGCGAGGGGACTCCAACCACAGTCTCCCTCGTTTCCACTAACTGGGCCACACACACCCCACTTGACTGGCATCGGTTGAGCCCCCTTTTGAAAAAGAAAAAGATGCTTTGCATGAAGCACTCTCAAAAATACGCGTGCCTTTCCCGTCCCCTGGCTGACCCAGGGGAAGAAAAGTCCTCTGAGAGCCATGACTTGTTCATCTTGGTTCTTTTAGAAACACAGCGAGGGGACTCCAACCACAGTCTCCCTCGTTTCCACTAACTGGGCCACACACACCCCACTTGACTGGCATCGGTTGAGCCCCCTTTTGAAAAAGAAAAAGATGCTTTGCATGAAGCACTCTCAAAAATACGCGTGCCTTTCCCGTCCCCTGGCTGACCCAGGGGAAGAAAAGTTCTCTGAGAGCCATGACTTGTTCATCTTGGTTCTTTTACAAACACAGCGAGGGGACTCCAACCACAGTCTCCCTCGTTTCCACTAACTGGGCCACACACACCCCACTTGACTGGCATCGGTTGAGCCCCCTTTTGAAAAAGAAAAAGATGCTTTGCATGAAGCACTCTCAAAAATACGCGTGCCTTTCCCGTCCCCTGGCTGACCCAGGGGAAGAAAAGTCCTCTGAGAGCCATGACTTGTTCATCTTGGTTCTTTTACAAACACAGCGAGGGGACTCCAACCACAGTCTCCCTCGTTTCCACTAACTGGGCCACACACACCCCACTTGACTGGCATCGGTTGAGCCCCCTTTTGAAAAAGAAAAAGATGCTTTGCATGAAGCACTCTCAAAAATACGCGTGCCTTTCCCGTCCCCTGGCTGACCCAGGGGAAGAAAAGTCCTCTGAGAGCCATGACTTGTTCATCTTGGTTCTTTTAGAAACACAGCGAGGGGACTCCAACCACAGTCTCCCTCGTTTCCACTAACTGGGCCACACACACCCCACTTGACTGGCATCGGTTGAGCCCCCTTTTGAAAAAGAAAAAGATGCTTTGCATGAAGCACTCTCAAAAATACGCGTGCCTTTCCCGTCCCCTGGCTGACCCAGGGGAAGAAAAGTCCTCTGAGAGCCATGACTTGTTCATCTTGGTTCTTTTACAAACACAGCGAGGGGACTCCAACCACAGTCTCCCTCGTTTCCACTAACTGGGCCACACACACCCCACTTGACTGGCATCGGTTGAGCCCCCTTTTGAAAAAGAAAAAGATGCTTTGCATGAAGCACTCTCAAAAATACGCGTGCCTTTCCCGTCCCCTGGCTGACCCAGGGGAAGAAAAGTCCTCTGAGAGCCATGACTTGTTCATCTTGGTTCTTTTAGAAACACAGCGAGGGGACTCCAACCACAGTCTCCCTCGTTTCCACTAACTGGGCCACACACACCCCACTTCACTGGCATCGGTTGAGCCCCCTTTTGAAAAAGAAAAAGATGCTTTGCATGAAGCACTCTCAAAAATACGCGTGCCTTTCCCGTCCCCTGGCTGACCCAGGGGAAGAAAAGTCCTCTGAGAGCCATGTCCACATTGTCAGTGGACAGACACGTGTGCTTATCTGCCAGCAGACCCCCAGCAGCACTGAAGACAGGTTCCGAGAGAACGCTGGCTGCAGGACACGACAAGATCCCCAAGGCGTACGTGGCGAGCTCAGGCAATTTATCAAGATTGGAAGCCTAAAATGAGCAGGGCTCAAGTTGCACAATAATGGAATCGATGTTTCCTTGCATATACTCATATATCTGTGTGTCCTCCTCTTTTTCCTTGTCCAGCTGTTTTGTTTTCGCATGAGTATATGTCCTTGTCACTTTCCCATGTGTTTGTGTTGTGTTGTGAGTTGTTTGTCACCTTTTGGACACCTTTGAGGGTGTTTTCTAGGTGTTTTTCTGTGTTTGTGATTGCCTGCCATTGTTTCCTATGCAGTTCGAGTTCGGTTCGTCGAACGTTCGACGAGCCGAACTCGAACAGGACCTCCATTCGGCGAACCGACCTCGAGCCGAACCGGGACCGGTTCGCTCATCTCTACCCAGGACGCCGCGGCACCGGCCAATGTAATCCCAGTCGCCGTTGCCTCAGCTTCCGCTGTAGTGCCCGTTATGCCGTTCACAATGCCATACCTCCCGGGAGCGGACTGGTTACAGCAGTACTCAGGGGAGTCACAAACCCTGAGCGACTTCAGAGAAAGACTGCACAGCTTGTTTAATGTATACCCTCTAACTGAAAGCCAGAGAGTGGGCATAGTAATGGGATAGTTAACTGCGCAGCCCAACCTGAAGTAAAGTCCTGGCCTGACACTGATAAAGGGACAGTAACCCATATTCTGGCCAAGTTAAAGAACACTTTTGACACCCGCACTGCAGCAGAAATCAAAATTAAATTCTTTGGGTGCAAACAAAGGGCACGAGACAGTATACGGGACTATGCCTTAAGCTTGCAAGAGGCACTGAGAGCAGTTAAACAGGTGGACCCAGAGAGTGTGCGTGATGAAGACAAACTACTGACTGAGCAGTTTATAGAAGGACTCCTGTCAGACGCTCACAGGACGCAGCTGCATATTATGGTCCTGCAGAACCCAGCCCTGGACTTTGCAAAGTTTAAGGACCAGGCCATTCGGGTGCTGAGAGAATCTACTGACACAGTACCCCTACGGTCTCTTGCTATCACATACCCAGAGGTGGTGCCTGCAACCCAAGCCACTGCAGGGGCTGAGGATAATGACCCCTCTGCAGACCTCAGACATCAGGTCCAGGAACTGACCAAGAGTGTGGCTGCCCTCGCAAAAACGGTGCAGTCTCTACAGGTGACCCCATCGCCTGCAAGAATCAAGTTGGCATCCAGTCCAGATGACGTCCCGTGGATGCGGCAAAGGAGGATTCCGCCAACCCGAGGAAAAGACACAGACCGTTACGATTCAACTGGACAACCGATCTGCCACCACTGCAACCAGGCGGGGCACTACGCAAGACACTGTCCTTTAAACGGGCAGAACCTGGGGCCAGGAGCCAACCCCCAGGTGTAAGAAATCCCGACTCGACTTCCTGGCGCAACAAGTATGTGGGAGGACGACCGGTCCTTCCTATTGTGCTGGATGGGATCCCTTTGACTGCCCTCCTGGATACAGGGTCTCAGGTGACGACCATACCTTATGTACTGTACAAAAGATACTGGTCTGATTCAGACATTACCCGTGGCCCAGATGATGATTTAACGATTGTAGCCAGTAATGGTCAGCCCTTGCCTCAAATTGGGTACAAAGAAGTAAACATTAAAGTGGGGCGGGTAGAATTGCCATCTCAGGGAATGATAATTGTAGATGTTGATCGCAAAGAATCTCACCCAATGTTGACAATCGGTACAAATGTGATGGAAAATTGTCTTGCCGAAGTGATAATTTTGTTGCAACAGGTGGCTGAAACTGCCAGCTCTGGGCAGCAGCGCGCCCTACAGAGGGAGATCAGAGCCCTGATGAGGAGGCAGCAGGTAGAGCTGGCCGGAGGTGAAGTTGGCAGTGTGAGGGTAAGTGAAACCTTCCCCATCGTAATACCCCCAAGAAGTGAGATGTTGATATGGTGTCGGGCAGCAATAGGCCTCAAGGGTCAAGATTACCATGCCATGGTAGAACCTGTGTATTCAGACAGTAGGCCTGGAGTCCTGATAGCCAGAGAGGTAGCGGACGTCTGCAATGGGAGAGCTCCCGTCCACGTCCTGAATTGTGGGGGGGGGGGGAGGGAGCCAAATTACCCCGGTACGCCACTGTAGCTAAGCTGTACACTGTCAGTAATAATGCCATCAGGACAGTGGAACCCTTGATCCCTTAAGCAAGCATTGTTGACCTTAGGGAGATCAACATATCCAAGGGAAGGAATCCTACTCCACACTGATGAGGGGCAAATACCCCGAAACGGCTGTCTGTGGATGGATACCATGTTTGGTATAGGTGGTCTCCTTGACTGGAGACTGCCCTTCCCGTGGTTGTTCCTTCCCGGTGAAAGACCTGGCTAGTTTCCTGCCAGCGTTGAGAAACACGTGATGGTGTCTCCGCGGCTTTCTTATTTGCATACTTCCCAGGGGGCAATGCTCTAGAATCACTGCATTGAGAAACACGTGATGGTGTCTCCGCAGTGGATATGTTGATCTCCCTAAGGTCAACAATGCTTGCTTAAGTAGTCTTTGTCATGATGTATTTTACCTTCTCACTGTATTTGCTGTAATACTATGTCAGGATGTGATATCACTTTCCTTTGGTTGTACTTACTGAACACTTTGAAATGTCTTGGGATGTAAGTAACCATACCTTCCCCCCATCTCCTGTGTCTCTGGGCCCATAATGCAATTATCTCTTGTCCACACAGCCAGGGGAACTTCTCATTGTTTCGTAAGCAGTGGATAACGCCAACTACACAAACCTGTAGACATCTCGGAGCCAACCTTCTAGAATCTTCTAGTGGGCCCAACCATTGCATAGACCCCTACCCTTGAGGGGCGGGCCCACGAGCTCAAACAATTCACTCCTGTTTCTAAATGCAGTTGGGAGTTGAGTTTTTGAAGAGGAAGGGAGCGAGATCTGAATCTGCGGACAGACCTCGCCGTCCAGTGGATTGTGTGGGATTTCTGGGACTCTGAAAAGGACTATTACGTTGTGATCTGGCACTTTGGATTATCGGGAGGTGCCCCCGAATCTGTTTTATTTGGACTTGTCGTGTGCTGTTCCTGTATTCCTGTTAGTAAACCTGTTGGATCATCCTCGGCCTGTTGTCTCTCTTTGCTCTGATGTACACTCCGTCACAGTCTTATACTAGGCATTGCCCCCACTAGCCAGATTCCTACTCCACACTGATGAGGGGCAAATTCCCCGAAACGGCTGTCTGTGGATGGATACCATGTTTGGTATAGGTGGTCTCCTTGACTGGAGACTGCCCTTCCCGTGGTTGTTCCTTCCCGGTGAAAGACCTGGCTAGTTTCCTGCCAGCGTTGAGAAACACGTGATGGTGTCTCCGCGGCTTTCTTATTTGAACCCTTGATCCCGTCTGATCAGGCGGAAGACAACGGCTCCAAGGGACAGCTGGAGGACTGGTGTCAAAAATTACATGTGGGCACCGACTCCACCCCTTCACACCAAAAGCATGGGGTTTATCGGGTGGTACAGGAATACGAGCGGGTCTTCAGCAAACACCCTCTAGACTTCGGGCAGGTAAAAGGGGTTCAACATCAAATCCCCACTGCTGACCATCATCCCATTAAAGAAAGATACCGCCCTGTACCCCCAGCTCAATATCAGCGTGCCAAAGAAATGTTATGGGAAATGAAGGAGGCTGGGGTGATCAGAGATAGTTGTAGCCCCTGGGCAGCTCCACTAGTACTCATAAAGAAAAAAGATGGCACAATGAGAATGTGTGTTGACTACAGGCAGATTAACCGCATTACACATAAAGATGCTTATCCACTACCCAGAATAGAGGAGTCGTTAGCAGCCTTAAAATCAGCTAATTATTTCTCCACCTTGGATCTCACCAGTGGGTATTGGCAGGTTCCCGTGGCAGAGGCGGACAAGGAGAAGACTGCATTCACAACACCAATGGGCCTCTGCGAATTCAACTGCATGCCGTTTGGGCTCTGCAATACACCAGGAACATTTCAAAGATTGATGGAGTGTTGCTTGGGACATTACAACTTTGAAACCACGCTATTATACCTGGATGACGTCATAGTCTACTCAAAGACCTATGAAGATCACCTGAAGCACCTGGCTGAGGTGTTTGAGTCTTTGTCCAGGTATGGCCTGAAGATAAAGTCGTCAAAATGTCCCCTCTTGAAGCCAAAGGTACAATACCTGGGCCATGTGGTCAGCGCAGAAGGTGTGGCACCTGATCCAGAGAAGGTCACAGTAATCAAGGACTGGCCAAGACCCACCACAATAAAGGAGGTGCGGCAGTTCCTTGGGCTGGTGGGCTACTACCAAAGGTTCATTAACGGTTTCACGAAAATAGCAGCACCCCTTCAAGATCTCCTGGTGGGTCAGTCAAAGAAGGCTAAGAAGCAGAGTCCTCCATTTGAATGGAACAGCCAAATAGAAGCATCCTTTGTTCGGTTGAAGATAGCCCTCACAGGAGAAGAAATCCTGGCCTACCCTGACTATGGCCAGCCGTTTGTACTGTACACAGATGCCAGCAACATGGGATTGGGAGCAGTTCTGTCCCAAGTACAGGGAGGCAGAGAGAAGGTGATAGCTTACGCCAGTAGAAAGCTTCGGCCCACAGAAAGGAATCCAGAAAACTACAGTTCCTTTAAGCTGGAGTTCCTCGCCATCGTCTGGGCAGTGACTGAACGCTTCAAGCACTATCTGGCGTTGGCCAAGTTTACCATCTTCACAGACAACAATCCATTGACCCACCTGGCAACAGCCGAGCTAGGTGCACTAAAACAGCGATGGATGGCTCGAATGTCCAACTTTGACTTTACCATCAAGTACAGAGCTGGCCGAAAGAATAACAATGCTGACACACTGTCCAGAATGCCTCACCTACTCGAAGCTGGAGAAGACCAGGATGAACTGGAAGAGATAGAGTTACCAGCTTTCCACCAACAAGGTGTCTCCCAGTGCGGGCATGTTGTAAAAGAAAAGCGCTGGAGCCAACAAGGGGTCACTTTCAACCCATTGCCTCACCATGGATGGGAGGAAACACAGAACAGTGACCCGACCGTCCGATTAGTCAAACAAAAGCTGGCGCAAGCTGACCCCCATCTTGGTCCAGATGCTCCACAAGAAGCCCAACGGCTGTGGAAGGAGAAGGGACGACTGTTTCTATACAAGGGCAAGTTATGCAAAAGATATGTTAACTGGCGAACCAATGAACTCGTTTGGCAAATAGTGGTTCCACAGGGGGATGCCCCTATGGTCTTAGAAGCCTACCACGATGGAGCAGGACACTTCGGGTGGAAGAAATTGGAGGTCCTACTCCGTGATCGGTTCTACTGGGTCGGCATGAGAAAGGCAATCGAGCAGTGGTGCCGAGAATGTGGTCCGTGTAACCTGAGGCGGAAAGATGATACTCACCAGAGGTCTCCCCTGCAGCCAATCATCACGAAGCAGCCCCTTGAGTTAGTGGCCATGGACCATGTAAAATTAACACCAAGCCGGTCAGGCTATGTCTATGCCCTCACCATTGTGGACCATTACTCCCATTTCCTGGTAGTAGTGCCTGTGAAAGACCAAACAGCCAAAACAGCAGCTAGGGCATTTCAAGCATACTTTTGTCGGCCCCATGGTTATCCTGAAAGGGTAGTGACTGATCAAGGCCCTGCATTCGAAGCAGAAGTGTTCCAAGAATTCTGTCACATGTATGGCTGTAAGAAAATAAGAACAACACCGTACCACCCTCAAACCAATGGACTGTGCGAGAAAATGAATCATGTGGTTATTGACTTGCTCAAGACTCTGCATCTAGAAGAACTTACTTGATGCGAGCATGACCTGGCAAGTTACCTGTAGACTTCGACATGGGAACTTTGTCACCTGAATCAGTCCAGCAGAAAAAAGATTGGAATACAGAGCAACAACAACAGTACCGCAAGGTTCAAGAATGTGTAGAAAAGAGCCTGTCCCAAGCAAGAACAAGATAAGAAAAGAACTACAATCAAACAGCCCCAGCAACTCCCTTAGCACCTGTAGAACAGGTTCTCAAGAAACAGCGGAAAATGCACAAACTAGATGACCAGTGGGAAAATGAGCCCTACACAATTATTCCCTCAAATTTTGACAATAACAAAGTGTGTCTCATAAGTAAAGATGGAGGCAAAACATATCAAGCAGTTTCAAGAGATCGTCTGAAAGTATGCCCTGAACGGTGTAAGACCAAAGAAGAAGTTCAAGAAAGTCCTCAACTTCAAGAAAAAGAAGAAGAGATGATCCAAACAGTACTTGGAAAATTCCCCAAAACATGGACCCAAATAAATCAGGCCATAGTGGTACCAGTATTGACTTTCCCGCAAGTGATCATACCAGAAACAGTAGAAGTTCCAGATCCACTTGAAGAACTGTCGGTCCCAACATTAGATGCCACACCAGCAGTGGAACAGGAGAATCAACCCCCTGTCATTGGTGAATCTGTCATACCCTTGGTGAATCTAAGACCCCGTAGGCAACAATCACGCATACCTATCAGAGTTAGGCCTACCAGCAACACTGAGGTAGTAGACACCCCAAGTAGTAAAGGATCAACACAAGTACTACGTAGGTCCCAACGTAGCACCCAGGGACAGCCCCCTCCAAGGTATAGAGATTAAAAAGAGAAAGTACCTATTAGAGTGTAAATAGTTATTTAAAATGTCTTTCTATAATGCTTTTGTTTTAGGTGAATAAGTTATGGACAACTGGGTCACTGGACTATGGGTGACCAAAACTTTAATTGTCTATAGTTAGCACCCATTGTGCTCAAATTACCCCAGAAGAAAAACCCGTCCGGCGTGCATAGAATCGGGGCATCAATGCTCTGACGCACGCCCAGAGCCTACGTTGGGGGTTTTCTCGTGGCGGGTCCCCCATGATCTGTTACCTACATCTAGAGCAGTGTAATGGACACCCGACAGGGAGCCACACTGGACTCATAAGAATTGTAGTATTGTCATTTAAGTTTGCAACGTTTAAGAAAAGTGCCTCCCAACAAGGGATGAAAAGTAATAATGTTATGTTTTGTTTATGTTTCCTTAGTCCGGGAGTACTGATTTTAACTAAGGGGGAGTGTGGCGCCCCAGCGGTCTGGTTGCCACAGCAGTGTGGCCCTCTTCAAAAGGGTTAATGCTGAGCCTGGAGGTAGCTGGGGAAATCCATTGGCCAGTAAGTACCATCATTCAACACAGTTTCTCTCCCAGGCCAGCAGAGGGAGCTCTAAACCTGGAGTTCCAGGGAGTCTTCCTTAAGTCCTGACCTGGGGGAGGAGTTAAGTTAGTCTGTGAGGAGAGTTCAGAGAGACAAGGACTCGAGTAGTGTCCCAGTGTGTGAGCTGGGAGCTGAGCCTGATCGCTCAGCCCAGGAAAACACATGCACAGAGAGGCAAAGAGAAGAACATTGGGAGTGGAGCGTAACCAGCTCACCCCGACGTCGTAGCTAAAAAAATTGAATACCGGAGTTCAGGGCCACTCGAGTACTCGAGTACCGGTGGTCGCATCTGGAGGACGAGAGGACTGCAGGTCTCTGTCCACCCCACACCCGAAGGTGCAGCTGTAGAGCCAGTACTAGGAGCCCAGATAGAAAGAACGGCACCTTTGACAGTCCACGCAGCCCACCATACGGGGAAGGTAAGAAATTACCTCAGAGCAGCAGAACGGGTCTCAGTATACTGAAACAGTGGGACCCCGGTTACACAAACAGAGCGTAGGGAGGCCTCATTAATCATCTGGCCAGTGTAGGACCCCCGACTGCTTCCAGGCCACTGGATCGCCATTACCACCTGTAACAGGCTCCCTGGACTTCACTGGTTGGTTAAAGACAAGTAAAGGAGAAGGTAAAGAGAATCATTGTCTGTCTGTTCCTTTATACCGCCCTGTCGGCCCTGCCCCTCGTTAACAAACACCATAAACTTTACCAAGCACCCAAAGGTTGCCCCAGGATATCTGCTCTATCTGTGGAGAGCGAGAAACACCTCAGCTGCCATAACACCAGCCCCAGAGGTCCCTCCCAGCAGCTGAGGCGCCATAGCCGCAAATTACCACAGGTGGTGTCACGAATATTCATATAAACATTATCATCATCTCCCCAATACCGCCATTTTAACTGACTCCACCAGGGTCACGGAATCGGGCCCCGCCACCGCTGACTACCCCGGACTAGTCCGGCCCGACACCGAGTCACCTAAGGCCCTGGGGTGGGCGAGTCATTCTCTGGTCAGATGAGACAAAAGTAGAGCTTTTTGGGAAAAGCCATCAACATAGAGTTTACAGGAAAAAAAAAAAGAGGCATTCAAAGAAAAGAACACGGTCCCTACAGTCAAACATGGCAGAGGTTCCCTGATGTTTTGGGGTTGCTTTGCTGCCTCTGGCACTGGACTGCTTGATCGTGTGCATGTCATTATGAAGTCTGAAGACTACCAACAAATTTTGCAGCATAATGTAGGGCCCAGTGTGAGAAAGCTGGGTCTTCCTCAGAGGTCATGGGTCTTCCAGCAGGAAAAATGACCCAAAACACAATTCAAAAAGCACTAGAAAATGGTTTGATAGAAAGCACTGGAGACTACTAAAGTGGCCAGCATTGAGTCCAGACCTGAATCCCATAGAACACCTGTGGAGAGATCTCAAAATGGCAGTTTGGAGAAGGCACCCTTCAAATCTCAGGGACCTGGAGCAGTTTGCCAAACAAGAATGGTCTAAAATTTCAGCAGAGCATTGTAAGAAACTCATTGATGGTTACCGGAAGTGGTTGTTCGCAGTTATTTTGGCTAAAGGTTGTGCAACCAAGTATTAGGCTAAGGGTGCCAATACTTTTGTCTGGCCCATTTTTGGAGTTTTGTGTGAAATGATCAATGATTTGATTTTTGTTTCATTGTCTTTTGTGTTTTTTTTATTGCAAGCAAAATAAGTGAAGATAATAATACCAAAGAATTTGTGATTGCAATCATTTTCAAGAAGAAACTAAGTATTATCTGACAGAATTGCAGGGGTGCCAATACTTTTGGCCAGCACTATATATATAATATATATACACATTTTTTTTATTATAATATATCATTTATTCATTATCACTCATTTTAAATATATTTCATGCAATAAGTAAAATATTATAATGAAATTATGATGATGATCGTCCATCGTATGTGAAGGAGACCTTGACATGTAAAAGGTTGTGGGCTGTACACGATGTGTCTGCAAGTGGGTGATGAGGCCTATGTGGGCACTAAATGTTCTGCCACATGTTGGGCATCCATGTGTGGGCACCATGGTAACAGCATTTGCAGCCCTGTCTTTGCGGATTGCTCGCTTCTCTTCTGCTCTGAATGTTCTTCTAGCCTCATATGTCTAGCAGCCTTGGTGGATCAGCATGCGCCATGTTGGTCGATCTTGTACCAGTGTTTCCCAGGAGGTTGTGTCGATACCGAGAGACTTAAAGGAGGCTTTCAACGTGTCTTTGTATTGCTTCATTTATCCCCATGTAATCGCTTCCCTTTAGACAACTCCCCATAGAGGAGCTGTTTAGGGATGCGATAGTCTGGCATCCTAAAAACATGGCCTGCCCAACGTATCTGGGCTGCCATCAGCAAGGTGGGAATTGAAGGCAGGGCTGCCCTGGAAAGGACTTCAGTATCAGGCACTTTATCCTGCCATCGGATTCTCAGAATTCTACGGAGGCTGTTCATGTCTCCTGTATACAGTCCAAGTCTCACTGGCATACAACAGGGTAGTTAGCACTATTGCTCGGTAGACTTTGAGCTTTGTAGCAAGGCTTATTCCACCTCAATTCCACACGTTGATCATTAGTCTGCCAAATGCAGAGCTTGGCTTGGTGATTCTGCAGTTGACCTCGATGTCAATTGTCACTGCATTGAAGAGGGTGCTGCCAAGATATGTAAATCTGCCCACTGCTTGTAGCTTTTGTCCCTTGACTGTGATGGTGGGCTCTTGATATTTAGCTTTTGGAGCTGGCTGATGCATCACTTCAATCTCCAGTACGTTGATAAGGAGACCAAAATTATCGCAACCTGCTGCAAAATTATCCACAATGGTTTGCATTTTCTGCTCTGATCCGGCATTCAGGGCGCAGTTGTGATGCCCTGGGCTATCAGGTCGTCACAGGGTATTGTGCAATCTGCCCTTCTGCACAGTATCCACCCTCCTTGGTTACGAATCCTGGTCCTTTGGTGTTGCTAACAGCTTAGCCAATCAAAATCCTAGGAACAATTCCCACTTTAACCTACCAGACACACCATTGGGGGGCCTGAAGGGAATAGGGTCGCCCACATGGGGGGTTAGTGAGGGGAAAGTGAGGAAAGTGACAGTGGAGCTAGAGTTGAGCTTGGAGAGTGGAGCCGGAGGGTTGAGCAGTGGAGAGTGAAAGGAGAGGAGGTGGAGTGGTGACTCTCATGAGGAAAGGACATGGAGGAGAGCTCCTGTGTACTAGGTGGCAGACATTGGTCTGGGCATGGTAGGAGCTGGAACCCCGGTCGCAGGGGACAGTGTCAAGGGGCACGGACTGCCGAGGAGGGCGGCTGGCATCCTTGAGCTATCACCGGGCAGGGGCCAGGGCACGACGGGGTATGTGGACCCTAGGCCGGAAAGTAGCTTCACGCGTTGCAGTAATTTACCCGACGGGGGTGAAGACTTCAAGTGTCATCCCCAACCCACTCTAAAATCGGGGTACTAGTGCACCGATGGGATAGGACTTTCCCAATACAGTCCAAAGAAATCCTATGCGTGAACCCTGAGAGCAAGCTCACTCCGTTAGCCATACGGTTGAGCGGGACCCAAAGAGTTTTATACCCACGGGTCCAACCGAGACAGAGGTGCCAAGGACAGGGCCACAGGCTAACAGCAGCACCAAGGGCACAGACCCAAGCGTGCTCCCTACAAGCTGCAGTGGTGCTCAGAATTCTGGTTTACAAGCTGTCGGTGTTGTCATTCCTGGACCGAGTACACTGAAATACCACTGTTCCTACCCCAGCGGCACCCATTCACCAACCATCCGACGGGCCCCGGGACACAAACCCCCCTACCCACGGAGGGGTTAAACATCAGGCTGCCACACCATCGTCACCGGGCTCCCCAACCGCAGCAGTGGTCCCTCACATTACCACGCACCGTGGGTGGCATCACGAACTTTCCAAACCCCCTGTACATAGCCCCCCCCCTTTCATCGAATGGTCGTACGACGTCCGGAGACCCCTCGAGCCACCGCAGATCCGGATCCGAGCAGCAGCCCGGCTGCTGGCACAGGGGCGGCACACTGTCATCAGCAAAGAGACGGTCAGGTAGCAGTCCCCTTTATCTTGGTGACGGCCTGAAGTCTTCGCAGGTTGAACAGTTTCCCATCAGTCCCGTATCTTATGCTAACTCCCAAGGAACTGTTGTGGAAGGCATCTGACAGCATGGCTGAAAACATTATGCTGAACAAGGACCCTTGTTTAACGCTGTTTCTGATGAAAAAGGCTTCTGAATCTACTCCATTATCCAGCACACGGGCCATCATACCGTCGTGAAATTGACGTACCGTCAGGATGAATTTATCAGGGCACTCAAATTTCAACATGATGCGCCACAGGCCTTCACGACTAGAGATGAGCGAACCGGTCCCGGTTCGGCTCGAGGTCGGTTCGCCGAACGGAGGTCCCGTTCGAGTTCGGTTCGTCGAACGTTCGACGAACCGAACTCGAACCGCATAGGAAACAATGGCAGGCATTCACAAAAACATAAAAACACCTAGAAAACACCCTCAAAGGTGTCCAAAAGGTGACAAACAACTCACAACACAACACAAACACATGAGAAAGTGACAAGGACATATACTCATGTGAAAACAAAAGAGCAGGACAAGGAAAAAGAGGAGGAGACACAGATATAGGCATGGCACGCCCTTCTAAAATCATGTAAAACACCGCAAGGTGACTCCAAGCGGAGTCTTCCTTTTTTCCAAAAATTGGGCCACACACACACCCACCCATTCAGTCGCAGCAGTTGTGCCCCAGTTGTACAATTCACAGCTAGGTTTGCATCAAGCACATTCAAAAATATGCCATAATTAACCGTCCCCAGGATGACACCAGGGTAGGTAGCAAAGTCTTTCCTGATCCCAGCTCTGTTCATCTTGGCTCCTTTTAAAAAACACAGCAAGCAAGGGTTACTCCAAGCGGAGTCTCCCTTTTTTCCAAAAATTGGGCCCCACACACACCCACCCCTTCAGTGGCAGCAGTTGTGCCCCAGTTGTACACTTCACAGCTAGATTTGCATCAAGCACATTCAAAAATAAACCATAATTAACTGTCCCCAGGATGAGACCAGGGTAGGTAGCAAAGTCTTTCCTGATCCCAGCTCTGCTCATCTTGGCTCCTTTTAAAAAACACAGCAAGCAAGGGTTACTCCAAGCGGAGTCTCCCTTTTTTCCAAAAATTGGGCCCCACACACACCCACCCCTTCTGTGGCAGCAGTTATGCCCTATTTGCAAACAGGATGTTTTGATTTGCATCAAGCACATTCCAAATCCACAAGCATTTACTCTCCCCAGGATGACACAGGGGTAGTAAATTCCTTCTGGATCCATGACTTGTTCATTTTGATGAACGTCAGTCTGTCCACATTGTCACTGGACAGACGCGTGCGCTTATCTGTCAGCACACACCCAGCAGCACTGAAGACACGTTCAGAGACAACGCTGGCAGCTGGATACGACAAAATCTCCAAGGCGTAACTGGAGAGCTCTGGCCATTTTTCTAGATTTGAAGCCCAAAAGGAGCAAGGCTCCATTTGCAAAGTCATGGCATCGATGTTCATTTGGAGATACTCCTGTATCATCCTCTCCAGCCGTTGACTATGTGTCAGACTTGTTGTCTCTGGTGGCCTTGCAAAAGAGGGTCTAAAAAAATTATGAAAAGATTCCATAAAATTGCTGTTACCAGCACCAGATACGGTCCTACTGGTACGGGTAGACTGTTGAAGATGACGAGACCGTCCCATGTTTGGCAAGTTACAACTGGGAGAATCACTCCCTGCACCTGCACGGTTGTTTGGTGGAAAAGCCGAGCTAAGATCGAGTAACAGCTTCTGCTGATACTCCTGCATACGTGCGTCCCTTTCTATGGCTGGAATTATGTCACAAAATTTGGACTTGTACCGGGGATCTAATAGTGTCGCAAGCCAGTAGTCATCATCACTTCTAATTTTGACAATACGAGGGTCATGTTGGAGGTAGTGCAACAAGAAGGCACTCATGTGTCTTGCGCAGCCATGCGGACCAAGTCCACGCTGTGTTTGTGGCATAGAGGTGCTAACCGTTCTTTCTTCCTCTGTCATCTCCCCCCAACCTCTTTCAACTTAAATTTGACCAAGGTCCCCCTCATCAGCTGAGTCTTCCATGTCCATGGACAGTTCGTCCTCCATATCTTCATGTCCTCCTGCACCTTCCTCAACATCTCGCCTGCTACCATGCGCCCTTGTTGATCCCTGTCCCCCATGGTCCCATGCCTGGCGCCTTGTTGATGATGAACGTCTGGACCTTGGTGATGTTGTTGTGTCTTGCGCATATGAATCCTCCTGTAGTTCATCCCCTTCCTGTTGTCCCACCCCCTGACTCCGAATAGTGTTTAGCGTGTGCTCCAGCATGTAAATGACTGGAATCGTCATGCTGATAATGGCATTGTCAGCGCTAAACATATTCGTCGCCATTTCGAAACTGTGCAGAAGGGTGCATAGGTCCTTGATCTGAGACCACTCCATCAGGGTGATCTGACCCACCTCTGCATCTCGTTGGCCCAGGCTATACGTCATGACGTATTGCACTAGGGCTCGCGGTGCTGCCACAGTCGCTGTAACATGTGGAGAGTTGAATTCCAGCGTGTCGCCACATCGCATTTCAGGCGATGAACCGGCAGGCCGAAAGACTTCTGGAGCGATGCAAGTCGCTCAGCTGCGGCGCTTGAACGGCGGAAGTGAGCAGACAGTTTTCGTGCCCTGTTCAGAAGGCCATCTAGGCCGGGATAGTGTGTTAAAAATTGCTGGACAACAAGGTTCAACACGTGAGCCATACAAGGTACGTGTGTCACCTTGCCCAGGCGAAGGGCCGCACCCAGGTTTGCAGCATTGTCGCACACGGCCTTACCAGGCTGCAGGTTGAGTGGAGACAACCATTTATTAAACTCTGACCGCAGAGCTGACCACAACTCCTCAGCTGTGTGACTCTTATTCCCAAGACATGTCAAGCTAAAGACCGCCTGATGCCGTTGCGCTCTGCTGCCAGCATAGTAATGAGGGGTGCGTGATTCCTTCTGCGCAGTGAGAACGCTGGTGGCCTGACCAGGCAGGCTTGGGGCGGAGGTGGAGGACGCAGATGAGGTGGAGGATGCAGAAGCAGTGGCGGAACTTGGACAGACAGAGGATTGACACACAAGTCGTGGGGACGGCAAGACTTGTGCAGCAGACCCTTCACCATCTATCACCATAGTTACCCAGTGCCCAGTCAGCGACATGTAACGTCCCTGTCCATGCTTACTGGTCCAAGTATCGGTGGTGAAATGCACCCATTCACACACAGAGTTACTCAAGGAAGCGGTGATGTTGTGTGCGACATGCTGGTGTAGCGCGGGCACACCTTTCTTAGAGAAGTAGTGGCGACTAGGCATCTGGTACTGGGGCATGTGACGGGGTGTACATCAGAGCAAAGAGAGACAACAGGCCGAGGATCATCCAACAGGTTTACTAACAGGAATACAGGAACAGCACACGACAAGTCCAAATAAAACAGATTCGGGGGCACCTCCCGATAATCCAAAGTGCCAGATCACAACGTAATAGTCCTTTTCAGAGTCCCAGAGAGTTCCACACAATCCCACGGGCCGCCACACAGGCCTAGCTCCGTCCGTGTCCACAGCCACCCAGGCTGGGGCTCCTGCTCTCTTCAAGTTTCAGCTCACTCTGAAGTTACAAAAAGGGAAATGCATTGTCTGTGCTGCTTGACCAGCCCACCATGTTTGTTCAGGGGGTAGGGGTCACACATCCTATCATCAATGGTTTGGTCCATCACAGGGCTCCAATATGTCTGCCAGCCACAGTAGATGAAGGGATCCCCTGCTGTAAAGAACAATGACTATTCCTTCACTGGCCAATGCAATTACAGATTAGATACACAACTCTGGAAAGAAGAGGACAGGCTATTTACATAATCACATTAGATGCCAAGACTACAATTGTATGAGAGAGACACATTGAGACCAGTAGCTCCCCCAAGAAAATACATGAATTACAACTAATACAACCAGGGAAATATACATATCATGACATAGTATCACAGCATATACAGTGAGAGGGTAAATTACATCTTCACAGGGCACAGCGACAGACATAAGGTCTCTAAAATCCTGTGTGTCCACTAGGCGGAAAGGCAGCATTTCGGTAGCCAACAGCTTACAGAGGGATAGAGTCAACCTCTTAGCTTTGTCATGGGTCGCAGGAAGTGGCCTTTTATTTGACCACATCTGAGGGACAGAGATCTGGCTGCTGTGTGTAGACGGTGTTGAGTAGGGTGTCCCTGGAAAAATGCAGGTTTGTGAGGAAAGTGCAGGCGGAGACATGATGTTGCCTTCATCCAACGTTGGTGCTATCGATGTCTGAGAGAGCTGTACACACTCACTTGTTTCCCCTTCCAAACCAACTGACAACCTACCAAGCAAACTGCCTGTTGCGGTTACAGTGGTGGAAGTTGTGGGTGGAAAAACAGGTGTGACAGCTGTCCCCACAGTCCTAGAAGATGACGAGCGCGCGGATGCACTAGAAGGGGCAGGCGGTGGATGGTTCGCTCCGCTAGGCCGCATTGCAGCACGATGAGCTTCCCACCGGGACATATGATATTTATTCATGTGACGATTCATGGAAGAAGTTGTCAAACTGCTGAGGTTTTGACCTCTACTAAGAGAACCATGACAAATTTTACAGAGCACATAATTTGGGCGATCTTTTTCTATGTCAAAAAAGGACCAGGCTAGGCAAGGCTTAGAGGCCATGCGACCTGTTCATCCACCCCGAATAATGCTCAGAGGCAGAGTGGTGGCTGAGGATGCAGTTGTAGACGTGCTACCAGTACTCCGACTGTGTCCAGGAAGGCGCAAGGTAACTTCGTCATCAGTTGCATCCTCCTCCACCACCTCTGTTGACCTCCTCGAGTGCCTGACTGTGGGTTGACAGTAGGTGGGATCTAGAACTTCATCATCAATTGTTGTGTTTGCACTCCCCTCCCCCTCAGACCGAGCCTCTTCTTGCCCTGACCGAATATTTAAGTTGTCATCCCAATCGGGTATCTGCGACTCATCTTCATCAGTATGTTCCTCATTGTCTATAACCACAGGTGTTACAGTTTGTGACAAAGGGTCAACATTATGCTCAGAAACTTGGTCCTCACGGCCTGAATCAGAGTCACAAAGGTTCTGGGCATCACTGCAGACCATTTCCTGTTCTGTACTCACTGTAGCTTGGGAGCAGACCTCTGATTCCTAGGCTATAGTGTGACTGAACAGCTCTGCAGACTCAGCCATCTCAGTTCCACCATACTGTGCAGGGCTGATGGAGACTTCAGAGCTGGGAGAAAGCAAGTTTGATTGGGATGACAGCTCAGAGGACTGGTGTTTTTTGGATGCAGTACTTGAAGTGGCTGAGAGGGCACTTGTTGGACCACTTGAGATCCATTCAAGCATTTTCCTTTTTTGGCCATCATCTACCTTTGTTCCTGTTGTTCGTGTCCGTAAAAAAGGGAGCACATCGGATTGTCCACGGTAAGTAGTAGACATCTTACTTTTGCTGGTAGATGGTCTATCTTCAGCAGATGATAATGGAGCTTTGCCACCTTCCCCACGGACAAACCCTTTTTTTCCTTTTCCACCACGCCTCTTCCCCTTTCCACCAGCATCTGTCATTTTGCCACTCATGTTGATTGCGACAAGATTGTGCACTGAAAATGTGGTAGTAAAAATTGAGCGGTGGTCTAGCTTTATTAACAGCAGAATAATAAAGAATAAATATCCCTGACAATGCAACTACGGCCCTTAAACTGGCAGCATCAATTGCTAGTATAATGGCTTAGTTATAATGAGTTGGAGTGTGCAATGCAGGCAGAGGTGCTGCAAATATCTTTGCACTAGTGGGACTATAGCAAAGTCCAATAGCCACGTTTAGGATGCCACTAGGTACACTGAGTGTTTGCTAGTATAATGGCTTAGTTATAATGAGTTGGAGTGTGCAATGCAGGCAGAGGTGCTGCAAATGTCTTTGCACTAGTGTGACTAGACAAAAGTCCAATAGCCACGTTTAGGATGCCACTAGGTACACTGAGTGTTTGCTAGTATAATGGCTTAGTTATAATGAGTTGGAGTGTGCAATGCAGGCAGAGGTGCTGCAAATGTCTTTGCACTAGTGTGACTAGACAAAAGTCCAATAGCCACGTTTAGGATGCCACTAGGTACACTGAGTGTTTGCTAGTATAATGGCTTAGTTATAATGAGTTGGAGTGTGCAATGCAGGCAGAGGTGCTGCAAATGTCTTTGCACTAGTGTGACTAGACAAAAGTCCAATAGCCACGTTTAGGATGCCACTAGGTACACTGAGTGTTTGCTAGTATAATGGCTTAGTTATAATGAGTTGGAGTGTGCAATGCAGGCAGAGGTGCTGCAAATGTCTTTGCACTAGTGTGACTAGACAAAAGTCCAATAGCCACGTTTAGGATGCCACTAGGTACACTGAGTGTTTGCTAGTATAATGGCTTAGTTATAATGAGTTGGAGTGTGCAATGCAGGCAGAGGTGCTGCAAATGTCTTTGCACTAGTGTGACTAGACAAAAGTCCAATAGCCACGTTTAGGATGCCACTAGGTACACTGAGTGTTTGCTAGTATAATGGCTTAGTTATAATGAGTTGGAGTGTGCAATGCAGGCAGAGGTGCTGCAAATGTCTTTGCACTAGTGTGACTAGACAAAAGTCCAATAGCCACGTTTAGGATGCCACTAGGTACACTGAGTGTTTGCTAGTATAATGGCTTAGTTATAATGAGTTGGAGTGTGCAATGCAGGCAGAGGTGCTGCAAATGTCTTTGCACTAGTGTGACTAGACAAAAGTCCAATAGCCACGTTTAGGATGCCACTAGGTACACTGAATGTTTGCTAGTATAATGGCTTAGTTATAATGAGTTGGAGTGTGCAATGCAGGCAGAGGTGCTGCAAATATCTTTGCACTAGTGGGACTATAGCAAAGTCCAATAGCCACGTTTAGGATGCCACTAGGTACACTGAGTGTTTGCTAGTATAATGGCTTAGTTATAATGAGTTGGAGTGTGCAATGCAGGCAGAGGTGCTGCAAATATCTTTGCACTAGTGGGACTATAGCAAAGTCCAATAGCCACGTTTAGGATGCCACTAGGTACACTGAGTGTTTGCTAGTATAATGGCTTAGTTATAATGAGTTGGAGTGTGCAATGCAGGCAGAGGTGCTGCAAATGTCTTTGCACTAGTGTGACTAGACAAAAGTCCAATAGCCACGTTTAGGATGCCACTAGGTACACTGAGTGTTTGCTAGTATAATGGCTTAGTTATAATGAGTTGGAGTGTGCAATGCAGGCAGAGGTGCTGCAAATGTCTTTGCACTAGTGTGACTAGACAAAAGTCCAATAGCCACGTTTAGGATGCCACTAGGTACACTGAGTGTTTGCTAGTATAATGGCTTAGTTATAATGAGTTGGAGTGTGCAATGCAGGCAGAGGTGCTGCAAATGTCTTTGCACTAGTGTGACTAGACAAAAGTCCAATAGCCACGTTTAGGATGCCACTAGGTACACTGAGTGTTTGCTAGTATAATGGCTTAGTTATAATGAGTTGGAGTGTGCAATGCAGGCAGAGGTGCTGCAAATATCTTTGCACTAGTGGGACTATAGCAAAGTCCAATAGCCACGTTTAGGATGCCACTAGGTACACTGAGTGTTTGCTAGTATAATGGCTTAGTTATAATGAGTTGGAGTGTGCAGAGGACAGGAGGGTACAGTGCCAGGTTTGTGGGGCTCTGGGTAGAGGAATGGAAGCCTGCCTTTCTATTCCCTCCTAATGGGGAAATGCAGCGACGAAATCCCTGACCTTAGCTACACAGACGCTGTCTCTGTTTTCAGGACCTGTCACCTATGGCTCTGACCCTGCCGGTACGAGCCCTTAAAAGGACTGATGGAAAGTGCTATCCCTATGCTGTCCAGCGCTGTGTATGGAGCGCATACAGCTGTATCAGCGATAGGACTCAGGACGGAGCTGCGCCAGTGATGTCTGACACCAAGGACGCAGAAGGCAGATAATGGCGTCCTGGAGGAAAATGTCCGGTTTTATAATGCAGGGACATGTGACATGGACATCCTATCACACATGCCGTTGCTTCTCTGGCTAAAAGTCCACTTAGCTGTGTGTGTGTCTGGGATTGGCTGACATAATGGCCCTCCCCACTACACGCGCGCGCTTAGGGAAGGAAGACAAGGAAAAAAAAAAATGGCGATCGCCATTATACAAACAGGAGTGATCTGAAGGCGCTGTTCACGCACACTATACACTGAAATGTCATAATAGTGTGAGTCACAGAGTGACTTACACTATTACAGCGGAAAGCCAGCTAGGAATTAGCTGTTTTTTTGCTGCTAGAACCGTTCTCGAATGTTTCTAGAACTAGCGAGCTTTTGCAAAAAGCTCGAGTTCTAGTTCGATCTAGAACAGGCCCCAAAATCACTCGAGCCTAGAACTGGAGAACCTCAAACCTCGAACCGCGCTCAACTCTATTCACGACTGACAGTGTCAAATGCCTTAGTGAGATCCACAAAGGAGGTGTACAATTCACTATTCTGTTCTTGACACTTCTCTTGGAGTTGTCGGGCTTCGAAGATCATGTCCACAGTGCCACGCTTTTTGCGTAAACCACACTTTGCTTCAGATAAAAGATCCTGTTCCAGGTGGTCAGTCAGGCAGTTCAGTAACACATATGAAAAGATCTTGCCTGCGATGGAAAGCAGTGATATTCCTCTGATTATCACAGACTTGTCAATTCCCTTTCCTCTTGTAGAGGTGTATGATGGATGCATCTTTCAGTTCTTGAGGAATTGTTCCTTGATTCCAGAAAGACTGGAACAGCTGAGTAAGTCTGTCGACAAGCACTGCTCCACCATCCTTATAGCTCTCTGCTGGCATTGCATCAGATCCTGGGGCCTTGCCACTGCACAGCTGGCTGATGGCCTGTAGGGTTTCAGTCTTTGCTGGTTGGGAGTTCAAGCTGTGGTTGATCTCCATCTGGGGTATTCTGTCAATCGCCTCATTGTTGATGGAAAAAGGGCGGTTCAATACAGATTGGAAGTGCTCGGCTCTACGGTGTAGAATCAGGGTCTTCTCAGTGATGAGAGTTACACAAGCTGTGTCCAGTAGAGGAGAGCTCCCTGAGGGCTGAGGTCCCTACACGGATCTGAGGGCTTCATAGAATCGTTAAACATCATTTCTATCAGCAAACTTCTCAATTTAGTCTGCTATAGTAACCAGCTAGGAACCCTGCATCTTACAAAGCATACTCTGTACGATCCTGCGAGTATTGTTAAAGGCACTTTTCTTTGCTGTTGATGATGATTCTGATAAGCACGATGAAAATGGTTCTTTACAGCAAGTAGGGCCCTCATCTCCTCATCATTTTTGTCAAACCAGTCCTGCTGTTTGCTGTGTGATGGTCCTAGAACCTCAAGTGCAGAAGCGTGCAGTGTCCCGAAACCATTCCCAGTCCTTCTCAGCATTTCCCTCTAATTGGAGCTCCAAGAGTTGGTTGTCAAGATCATTTGTTAGAGAAGCTGCTGAGTTGGGATTCCTCAGTTTACTGACATTGATCCGTTTCATCGCAGTTTTGTAACCCTGTGGACATCTCTTTGGCTTGATGTGAAGGCTTAATTTGGAGATAATGAGTCTATGGTCAGTCCAGCAATAATCACTCGGCATGGCCTTCATCACCCTTACTTCCTGTCTGTCTTTCCTTCGCACAATGACATAATTAATAAGATGGAGCGGTGTTTTGGATCATTGTCTTGCTGAAATATCCATCCCCAGCGTAACTTCAACTTCGTCACTGAACTTTGCACATTATTGTCAAGAATCTGCTGATACTGAGTTGAATCCATGCGACCCTCAACTTTAACAAGATTCCCGGTGCCGGCATTGGCCACACAGCCCCAAAGCATGATGGAACCTCCACCAAATTTTACTGTGGGTAGCAAGTGCTTTTCTTGGAATGCCGTGTCTTTTTGCCTCCATGCATAACGCCTTTTTGTATGACCAAACAACTCAATCTTTGTTTGATCAGTCCACAGGACCTTCTTCCAAATTGTAACTGGCTTGTCCAAATGTGCTTTTGCATACCTCAGGCGACTCGGTTTGTGACGTGCTTGCAGAAACGGCTTCTTTCGCATCACATTCCCATACAGCTTCTCCTTGTGCAACGTGCGCTGTATTGTTGACCGATGCACATTGACACCATCTGCAGCAAGATGATGCTGCAGGTCTTTGGAGGTGGTCTGTGGATTGTCCTTGACTGTTCTCACCATTCGTCTCTGCCTTTCTGATATTTTTCTTGGCCTGCCACTTCTGGGCTTAACAAGAATTGTACCTGTGTTCTTCCATTTCCTTACTATGTTCCTTACAGTGGAAACTGACAGTTTAAACCTCTGAGACTTTTTGAATCCTTCCCCTGAACAACTATGTTGAATAATCTTTGTTTTCAGATCATTTGAGAGTTGTTTTGAGGAGCCCATGATGCCCCTCTTCATAGGAGATTCAAATAGGAGAACAACTTGCAAGTGGCCACCTTAAATACCTTTTCTCATGATTGGATACACCTGCCTATGAAGTTCAAAGTTCAATGAGGTTACAAAACAAATTTAGTGCTTTAGTAAGTCAGTAAAAAGTAGTTAGGAGTGTTCAAATCAAGAAATTGATAAGGGTGCCCATACTTTTGCACTGGTCAAATTTTGTTTAAATGCGGATTGTACATTTTCTGTTAGTACAATAAACCTCATTTCAATCCAGAAATATTACTCAGTCCATCAGTTATTAGATATATGAAACTGAAATAGCTGTTGCAAAAACCCAAATTGTTATAAAGAAAAAAAGGTTAACATTAATAGGGGTGCCCAAACTTTTTCATATGACTGTATATGAATTTGTCATCTAAAAAGATATTTGTTTTATATGCCTAATCCTTTGCACCTAATCATTTTACTTTATATAACTCTGAATGTATTTTTTGCTCTTGAAAGGCGATTGCTACTAGAAACTCTGTTAGAAGTATCCTATAATTACTAGTGATGTTCGAATACCCTATTCGCTCCGCCGAATATTCGACGAATACCTCGCAGCTATTCGAGTATTCGTGAATATTCGACCCTCAATGCAAGTCTATGGGAAACCAGAATAATTTCATGTTGGACCCGTCGGTGAGCTGTGGTGACTGAGGAAAAGGCAGAAACAGTATGGGCACAGCCTCTAGAAGGTGCCCAACTGCATTTCTGTCCGTCCCGATTCATTCAAGATGACAGGACGCACACTAACGCGCCGCGCGCATTCACCCTCTTCCTCTGATTTATGTCGCATGTGCCATGACACATGCGACAGAAAACTCCTCCCCGGGTCCAGCTAAGTCACACCCCATATCCCCTGGTGTTTTCCGGTGTTCGCCGGAGTTTTTACCTTTTTGCAGAGCTTATCCCCTTCGTCTCTTCTCCTTCACAATACACGGCAGGTGCAGAGTGCGGTTGTCAGCTCACCTTCCTGTATTCAGTGAGAACGGCTGTGGAGCTGCGCTGGCTGCACGCACACTGCTGTTGTGACCCGGGGAGGGTAGGTGCAGATTCTCTGCACCTACACTCCTCACATGGAGGGTCTGCAGTCCTAGAAAATGGGGGACACGTTCCCTGAGTGTGCCCCCCATATTTTAGAAGGTCCAGAGTCATCGTAGGACTTCCAAAATGGATTATAGAGAATTTTTTTTTCTTTACAATAAATTGGTGAAAGAGGGAATGTTTTGGGGAGTGTTTTTTCAAAGAATTTTTTTTTGTCTATTTTTTTTTCTACTTTTATTACTGACAGTTGGTGATGTCGGGTTTCTGATAGACGCCATGACATCACCAACTGCTGGGCTTGATGTCAGGTGACATTACACATCTGGTATCAACCCCATTTATTACCCCGTTTGCCACCGCACTAGGGCACGGGATGAGCTGGGGCGAAGCACCAGGATTGGCACATCTAATGGAGGCGCCACTTCTGGGGCGGCTGCGGCCTGCTGATTTTAGGCTGGGAAGGGCCAATAACTATGGACCTTCCCACCCTGAGAATACTAGACCACAGCTGTCTGCTTTACCTTGGCTGGTGAACCAATTTGGGGGGGAACCCCATTTTTTATTATTATTTATTTATAAATAATTATAAAAAAAGAGCCTGGGGGCCCTCCAAATTGGATCCCCAACCAAGGTAAAGCTGCCAGATGTGGTCTACAGGATGCAGCCATCTGCTTTACCCTAGCTGGCTATCAAAAATGGGGGGGAACTCATATCTCTTTTTTTTTAATTATTTATTTTTTTGGCTAAATACAAGGCTAGGCACCCTTTAGTGCCACATGAAAGTCACTAAAGAGTGCCAGCTTAGAATATGCAGGGAGGTGGGAAATTATATATGTGTTTGACATCGGTCTGCCTGTCTATCTATCCATCTATCCTTTTTTATCCATTATCTACAGTGCTGGCCAAAAGTATTGGCACCCCTGCAATTCTGTCAGATAATACTCAGTTTCTTCTTGAAAATGATTGCAATCACAAAATTCTTTGGTATTATCTTCATTTATTTTGCTTGCAATGAAAAAACACAAAAGAGAATGAAACAAAAATCAAATCATTGATCATTTCACACAAAACTCCAAAAATGGGCCAGATAAAAGTATTGGCACCCTTAGACTAATACTTGGTTGCACAACCTTTAGCCAAAATAACTGCAAACAACCACTTCCGGTAACCATCAATGAGTTTCTTACAATGCTCTGCTGGAATTTTAGACTATTCTTCTACGGCAAACTGCTCCAGGTCCCTGAGATTTGAAGGGTACCTTTTCCAAACTGCCATTTGGAGATCTCTCCACAGGCGTTTTATGGGATTTAGGTCTGGGCTCATTGCTGGCCACTTTAGTAGTCTCCAGTGCTTTCTATCAAACCATTTTCTAGTGCTTTTTGAAGTGTTTTGGGTCATTGTCCTGCTGGAAGACCCATGACCTCTGAGGAAGACCCAGCTTTCTCACACTGGGCCCTACATTATGCTGCAAAATTTGTTGGTGGTCTTCAGACTTCATAATGCTATGCACACGGTCAAACAGTCCAGTGCCAGAGGCAGCAAAGCAACCCCAAAACATCAGGGAACCTCCGCCATGTTTGACTGTAGGGACCATGTTCTTTTCTTTGAATGCCTCTTTTTTTTCCTGTAAACTCTATGTTGATGGCTTTTCCCAAAAAGCTCTACTTTTGTCTCTTCTGACCAGAGAACATTCTTCCAAAACGTTTTAGGCTTTCTTAGGTAAGTTTTGGCAAACTCCAGCCTGGCTTTTTTATGTCTCGGAGTAAGAAGTGGGTTCTTCCTGTGAATCCTACCATACAGTTCCTTTTCATTCAGATGCCGACGGATAGTACAGGTTGACACTGTTGTACCCTCGGACTGCAGGGCAGCTTGAACTTGTTTAGATGTTAGTCGAGGTTCTTTATCCACCATCCGCACAATCTTGCGTTGAAATCTCTAGTCAATTTTTCTTTTCCTTCCACATCTAGGGAGGTTAGCCACAGTGCCATGGGCTTTAAACTTCTTGATGACACTGCGCACTGTAGACACAGGAACTTTCAGGTCTTTGAAGATGGACTTGTAGCCTTGAGATTGCTCATGCTTCTTCACAATTTGGATTCTCAAGTCCTCAGACAGTTCTTTGGTCTTCTTTCTTTTCTCCATGCTCAATGTGGTACACACAAGGACACAGGACAGAGGTTGAGTCAGCTTTAATCCATGTCAACTGGCTGCAAGTGTGATTTAGTTATTGCCAACACCTGTTAGGTGCCACAGGTAAGTTACAGGTGCTGTTAATTACACAAATTAGAGAAGCATCACATGATTTTTCAAATAGTGCCAATACTTTTGTCCACCCCTTTTCTATGTTTGGTGTGGAATTATATCTAATTTGGCTTTATGACAATTTTTTTTTTCATTGAAGACAAATTAAATGAAGATATTAATACCAAAGAATTTGTGATTGCAATCATTTTCAAGAAGAAACTGAGTATTATCTGACAGAATTGCAGGGGTGCCAATACTTTTGGCCAGCACTGTATCTGTCTATCTATCTATCTATCCATTATCTATCTTTCTATCCCTCTATCCATCTTTCTATCCCTCTATTGGATGGATGGATGGATGGATGATATTACAGCTTTTATTTGTGATGTATGTGTTTTCCCTCCAACAGTATGTGTGATGGAGCAGTGACCCTGCGGGAGCTTGGATCTGAGTTCTCGCACGGTCACTGCCGGTCAGTGACGTAATTCTGAGTTGTGCTTTACGGCAGCACTGAAGTTCTCGCGTGCGGTAATGTGTTGACATCACCGACCGTGAGAAATGACCTGGAGTTACCTCTGCAGCATCGTTCACAGAATGAGGCTGCATTGAGCACTCGCTCACAGACGTCGCTGAATCGGTGTGGAATACGCCGGACCTGGATATTTGGGGGGTTAATAAAGTGGTGACAGAGGGGCTTTTTGGTGTTTTATTTCAAATAAAGGATTTTTCGGTGTCGTGTTTATTTACTTTACTTACAGATTATTGATGGCATGTCATAGACACTGCCATTATTAATCTTATACTTAGTGGCAGCTATAAGCTACTATTAACTCTTTATTACCCTGATTGCCACCGCATCACGGCAATTAGGAAGGGCCGGTAGCACGCCAGGACTGTCGCATCTAATGGATGCGACATTCTCGGGGCAGCAGTGGGATGATATTCTCGGCTGCGAGAGGGGGGGCCGTAACCATGGCCCTTGCCCTCCACAGCCTGAGAATACCGGCCCGCTACTGTGTGCTTACCTCGGCTGGGTATCATTTGGGGGGGAAACCGCACGTCGTTGTTTTACATTATTTATTTTACTACATGATATAGACCCGCCCACATGCGGCTGTGATTGGTTGCAGTAAGACAGCTATCACTCAGCGTGGGGGCGTGTCTGACTGTGCCGGCATTTTCAAAAGCTGGAGAACCCGCCACAATGTGACAGCCGTTCAGCGCCGCTCCCATGATCGGTGAGTAAGAAACAGAGAGGGAGAGACCAATTGACCATAATGGCCGGTGGCTTATATAGCCCCTATGATGCCGTGCGGCCAAGCCAATCACAGTAACACCACAACAAAGATGGCTGTGGCGTTACTGTGAGGGCAAGCAACATCAGATGTGTTCATTGGCAGGGAAAAGGTGCCAGTAAGTCCAGAAATGAAAATGAAAGTATTGGAGCGAATAACATTTTAGCTGTCGGATGGCAAATACCTCAAATACCCCATTATCCGTCGGATACCGAATAGTGGCGAATATCTTCGCTCATCAATAATAATTACCTCAAGTATGTTAATTTATTTGCTGTATAATCCCTCAGTTTTCTCATCTCTGTAACATTTTAATTAATTTTTAATGTATATCAAAATTTATTTTATACTTTGTTTAGCTCCTTTAATTTAGAGGGTCATACAATTTACCTCTCATATTTTGCTATAATTAATCTTGGAGTTTGAAGAGTAGGGATTTTCCCTCTTCATATGCAATTTGTGACCAAAATAAAGGATTATGGTTCTGGCTGAAATTGTGCAGCCAGGCTTGGATTCATGATGTCCATGCTTTGGGCAGCAAAAATCAACTGACAGCTTCCATTTAAAAATTTACACTACTTACTTTCTATTACACTGTCTATTGTTGGCTGCAGAATGAGTTAACTGAGAGTCCATCAGTGAGCTTGTTCTGACAGTACAATGGGAAGTTTTCTAACCCTTAAAGAAGTTGTCCAGTTACCAAAACTGATTTTTTTTTTCTCATAAATCTTCCTAATATGTGCCTTTCCACACATCTATTATGTTATTTCAGCAATATTACCTTTTATCGTTCTCTAGCAGCACATGCTAATTTCTCACTCCAGCTCTGATAGGGTAATCTCTCTCCTGACTTCCTGGGTTCAGTTCTTACAACTCCCATAATTCTTAGGACTGTATCTAACACACCCCCACTCAGCTCTCCACCCAAAGACTCCTCCCTGCCGTCTTCCCTGTGTGGAAGCACTGAGAGAAATCACAATAGAGACAGCAGGAGATCCCAGCTCTGCACAACCAGGGGAAGAAAGTGTCTATCTTCTACTTGTTCTCATATAGTTCAGTGTGTGTTGTGTGTAGTAATTATGATTAGGCTGCTTTCACACATCAGTTTTTGGCATCAGGCACAATCCGGTGTAAAAACTGATGCAATAGATCAGGTGAAAAAACGTATCAGTTGCATCAGTTTTTTCCATCAGTTCCTTCAGTATTTTGACAAATCCGTTGTGCTACTGAGCATGCTCAGTAGAAAAAAAACGGAATTAGTCGCTGTAATGCATTGTATGGCGCATTACGACTTATTCGGCGCCCATAGGCTTTCATTGTACATGAGGCCTGATCCGACGCGGTCCGTTTTGTTGCCACTATCAAAAAACGTTGCATGCTGCGTTCTTTCCGGAAGCTGTACACAAATTTCGCCGGATCCGTGCACGATGGATGCAACGCAAGGGCATCAGGCACAATCCGGCGCTACTACAATTCAATGAGGAAAAAAACGGATCCGGCTTTATCCATTGTTCGCTGGATTGTGCCTGATGGCAAAAAACTGATGTGTGAAAGCAGCCGTAGCAGGCGCAACATGTGAAAAAATAAATAATTGGGGAAAAACATGATGGGGTCATAAGATTGCTTTTTCCTCTCTTGCCTAGTCTCTGTGTGTCATCCGTATCATCCATGTGGCATGCATTTTACAGGCTACTTTCACATCAGCGTTTTTTTTTGCCTGTAGGATTAAATGTGCAGCACATGCAACTGCAATTGTTATTTTACCGGATCCTTCTGCAGTGGGACACAGAATTTATCGGCCGGCACTGGAGTCAGCTGAACTCCTGATCTCACACCCTGCACACGCTGCGATGGATGCAGGTTAACAGCAGTCACTGCCTGCTGCCGATCACGTGGGACCGTGTGCGGGCTGTGTGGTCAGGAGTTCACCTGAGTTCAGATCAGCCAACTCCAGTGTCGCAATGAACTCATCTGACCTCACAGCCCGCACACGCTGTGATGGATCAAAAAACAGGAGAGAAACGAGTAGAAATGCTTCAAAAAATATGTATTTGTTTATTAATATATTCTTTGTTTAAAAGACATCACAAAGATAAAGAAAATACATAGGTATATAGAATCTAAGATGAGAGAGTAAGGCCAAGAGGGGAGATATTAAAAGAGGCACAAAAACCTGCAAGAGTCCAAAAATGTTTGCTGCAGACGGTAACAAAGTTTTTTCAAAAACACATTAGTGTCACATAAAGGATTTACATCAGCAGTATTTGACTGGGATACCAGCTGCACAGTACATCCATGCGGCATTAGAAAATTACCGCAATTGTGTACAGATTTGTCCAATGCAACATTTATCTCATTGATGTAATACCATACAAAGGTTGCATAAGCCAGATCAAACACAGACACAAACCACACAATGTAATAGCATTGTTTTGAGCAATTAAATCAAACACAAGTGTGTAAATATACAGAAGTCTAAGCAAATGTATGGAGGGTCTGTGTTAAGGCCCCGTCACACTAAACAACATCGCTAGCAACATCGCTGGTAACGAACAACTTTTGTGACGTTGCTAGCGATGTTGCTGTGTGTGACATCCAGCAACAACCCGGCCCCTGCTGTGAGGTCGTTGGTTGTTGCTGAATGTCCTGGGCCATTTTTTAGTTGTTGCTGTCCCGCTGTGAAGCACAGATCGCTGTGTGTGACAGCGAGACAGCAACAACTAAATGTGCAGGCAGCAGGAGCCGGCTTCTGTGGAGGCTGGTAACCAATGTAAACATCGGGTAACCAAGAAGCCCTGTCCTTGGTTACCCGATATTTACCTTTGATACCAGCCTCAGCCGCTCTCACTGTCAGTGCCGGCTCCTGCTCTGTGCACATGTAGCTGCAGGACACATCGGGTTAATTAACCCGATGTGTGCTGCAGCCAGGAGATCAATGAGCCAGCGCTAAGCATTGTGCGCTGCTCCCTGCTCTGTGCACATGTAGCTGCAGCACACATCGGGTAATTAACCCGATGTGTGCTGTACTAGGAGAGCAGGGAGCCAGCGCTCAGTGTTCGCTGCTCCCTGCTCTCTGCACGTATGGCTGGTCACTGGTTGCTGGTGAGCTCACCAGCAACTCGTGTAGTGACGCTCCAGCGATCCCTGCCAGGTCAGGTTGCTGGTGGGATCGCTGGAGCGTCAAAGTGTGACATCTCACCAGCAACCTCCTAGCAACTTACCAGCGATCCCTATCGTTGTTGGGATCGCTGGTAAGTTGCTTAGTGTGACTGGACCTTTAGTCGCTATATGTCAACCACAGCGTTTATCTTCATAAAGCAAGTAACACATGTGTATTAACACATTATAGTGGTTGTAAACAGGGTCCTGTCACACACAGTGTCCGACACTGCCAAACATCTATCAGTACATCACACATCAGATCAACGTCATATCAATGTTAGACATGATGTTAAGGCAGTGAGAGCACCGGTACAACAGGAACCCTATACATACCACAGCACATGATCTGCAGAGGAGTAGGTCTAGCAGGTTAGTCAGGTGAGGAAGGGTTAAATCCCAAAGAAAAACTCCAACGTACGTTTCACAAATTGCTTGTGTATTGTTGCTTCATCAGGGAGTGACTGATCGCAAAGGTCGGCTGGTTTAAATAGCCGTCAGTCCCATGGAAGCAGCGGTTTCCTGTCAAAGGATTTGAACGGCGCATGCGCCCATGGCGCTCCCGAGATCCGGAAACCCCCACACGCCATCATGGCTCCGGCGCGTGCGCGGGAGCAAGGACGCGTCTCCATAGCACCCGCGCACGCGCCACACGCCACCCAGAGACGGCCGGGAGGAAGGCGGGCCTGAGGCGCAAAGCGTGCACATCCATGACAGGTACGAAAAGAAACATAGTATTTATAACCACAGACACACTGCGGCCACATGTTAAGTAAAAGTGCAATATAAATAATATCTAAGGCACCGTCGCCATCAGAGCACTATATCAACATGAGTACAGGTAAATTCCATTAAAGCACACATATATGTGCAGTCCGGTGTCTGTGTCCATTTAGATAGGGGAAATCCTCAATTTTCATATGTCACATTCCGGCTAATGCCGCATGGATGTACTGTGCAGCTGGTATCCCAGTCAAATACTGCTGATGTAAATCCTTTATGTGACACTAATGTGTTTTTGAAAAAACTTTGTTACCGTCTGCAGCAAACATTTTTGGACTCTTGCAGGTTTTTGTGCCTCTTTTAATATCTCCCCTCTTGGCCTTACTCTCTCATCTTAGATTCTATGTACCTATATATGTATTTTCTTTATCTTTGTGATGTCTTTTAAACAAAGAATATATTAATAAACAAATACATATTTTTTGAAGCATTTCTACTCGTTTTTCTCCTGTTTTTTGATCTTATATCTGAGTAGCTCTGGTACACAATGCAGCGTCCGAATTGAGGGATGGTTGCTCTGTGTCCTAATTGATACTGTTTGACTACATGTATCTAACATTTCTTTCTGTGGTTTCCACAGCTTTCCTTTTATCATTTGTGATGGATTTTAGAGCCCGTGATGACACGTGGCTCACACAATTAAATATGACGCTTGAGGTGGCTGGCACCAATGGTGAGGAGGTGTGTGGTGATGTCAATACCAAGGAGGTAATTATACGATACAGGGACCTCCTGAGGAAACGAACAAAAACCTGGTGGAACAGGGCTTTTCTTGATAAGTACACGCAGAGAAATCTGATCCCTCGAGGTTTATGGGTTCAAGTCTTTCCGTCCTTTCCAGTGGAGAGTGAGTCTTTCAGGAATAGATGGGAAGAATTATCCAGCGCTTGCTCCAGAGGGTATTTACAACTCCTAAGTGAGCTTAATAGCTCGTCTATTGGAGAAATGGAAAAGGAAATGGAACAACTCCTGCATACAATTAAATCTTCACTATCTTCTGAAGCTCTCTCCAAATTTAATGCTGATGTTGATCTTGAGCTTAGTAAGATGGAGAAGGAAATAAAGGCTTTTAAAATCAAAAAATGTCAACGCGACCTTCGTGATCAACAACTGAATCAAATCTATAGATGGCAGCAGCCTTCATATAGGTCTAGATCTAGATTTCGATCTAAAACAGGATCGCGATCGCGCTCTACGTCTCTTGCTTCATGTGTCTCATCTGACGAGACAACGACTCTTGGTGTTACGGATGTGACAAACTTGGGATCTAACCCTACGATGTCGGGTGTAATGACACGACTTAAAGCAACCAAACAAGTCCCACAAAAAACATCCAGAAAAGATAATCGTACTCTTCAGGTAATCAACTGATCCACCCATGTGCTGTCGGGGGCACAGACTGAGGTTCTGTCCAAGGGGCTATCTTTCTCTCCGACTAATGCTTTTAATTTTTTCACAGCCATGAAACACCTTCATCTTTTTTCTAGAAAGTTGGTATTGAAAAAATTGCATAATCGTAATATACCAACTTTTGGCTTGGATAGTCGTGAAGAGAGAGAGGCCTTGGCAATCTTGGAGGATCTCCAGTCGGAACAACAACCCCCTGACGGCACAGGTGTGTTTCCATCATCGATTGTACCCAAGTCTACTAGATTTCCCCCCCTGTCACTCTGTCCCTCTGTCGAGATATTTACAAGATTGGTATTAAGTGAGTTTTCTCAATTGTCATCTAAGCGTCATAATGACAATCTTACATCTCGGCAGAGAACAGCATTAAAACAACTTGAGAGCTGGAAGGACGTAGTAATTAAACCTGCCGACAAGGGGGGAAATGTAGTAATATGGCCTACAATTAAGTACAAAAGAGAGGCCTTTCGTCAGCTGAGAGACAGAGACGTATAAGAAATTGGATTTTAACCCTGTAAACTCCTTCTCCAGAGAGCTCTCAGTGATTCTTGAGCGGGCACTGGATTTGGGTCTCGTCACGAGGAAAGTTGTGGATGGCTTGTTGGTTAAATACCCTAAGGTGCCCACCTTATACTTGCTCCCCAACATTCATAAAGATGCCCTTGACCCGCCGGGCCGTCCAATCGTGTCTGGATTGGAGGGAATGTGTGACCCAGTATGTAAGTTTATTGATTTCTACCTGAAACCTCTGGTTGAAACACTTCCCTCCTATCTTAAAGACACGACGGACGTGCTCAATAGGGTCAATGGCATCTATATGGAACCTGACATGCTACTGGTCACGGCGGATGTAGAGTCTTTGTATACCTGCATCCGCCATGACGATGGTTTGGCAGCCGCTCAATTTTTTCTTGGGGCCTCCGGTCGGGACAGCGCGATGTGCGATTTGATTCTCCAGCTGCTCCGCTTTATCCTCACCCACAATTTTTTTACGTTTAAAGATTTGTTTTACCTGCAACAATGCGGCACTGCGATGGGTGCGGCCTGTGCGCCCTCGTACGCTAATCTCTTCCTAGGATACTGGGAGAGATCTGTTTTTGGCGACGAGGGCGACCAGGCCGTATCCCATGTTCAGTGCTGGCTTAGGTACATAGACGATTTGTTGATTTTGTGGCAGCGTACAGGTAAATTCCATTAAAGCACACATATATGTGCAGTCCGGTGTCTGTGTCCATTTAGATAGGGGAAATCCTCAATTTTCATATGTCACATTCCGGCTAATGCCGCATGGATGTACTGTGCAGCTGGTATCCCAGTCAAATACTGCTGATGTAAATCCTTTATGTGACACTAATGTGTTTTTGAAAAAACTTTGTTACCGTCTGCAGCAAACATTTTTGGACTCTTGCACATGATTTTTGTGCCTCTTTTAATATCTCCCCTCTTGGCCTTACTCTCTCATCTTAGATTCTATATACCTATATATGTATTTTCTTTATCTTTTTGATGTCTTTTAAACAAAGAATATATTAATAAACAAATACATATTTTTTGAAGCATTTCTACTCGTTTTTCTCCTGTTTTTTGATCTTATATCTGAGTAGCTCTGGTACACAATGCAGCGTCCCAATTGAGGGATGGTTGCTCTGTGTCCTAATTGATACTGTTGGACTACATGTATCTAACGCTGTGATGGATGCAGGGGGACACAGAACAAGTAATTGGCCGACACTGGAGTCATCTGATTAGTTGTTCTGCTGGCTATGTGGTCAGGCGTTGGGATGAGTGAGCAGTAAAATGCTCTGGTGCTTGATTGCGACGCCCATGTCGATTTTTTTTGTTAAAAAAATTCATTAAAAAAAAAACCCCAAACACACAACTTTTTTTTTTTCTTTGTTTTTCTACTTTACTGCTTATCCCCATTTAATAGGTGCTCCATGGACAATGCTACCAGGTGTGTATCTTGTCAGATGTATGCATGCCTTGAGCAGCCGTTCGAGGATGAATATATCTGCACTCGATGCAAGCAGGTTGCGTATTTGGAAGCCCAGGTAACTGATCTAAGTAAGCAGCTTGCAACACTCAGGGGCATTGCAAACCTGGAGAGGAGTTTAGAGCTCACTGAGCTTTCTCTGGCTGGGGCCAGTGCTATGGAGGAGGGTGGAGTTGGGGAAATCAGGACCCAGAGGTAGGTGGCTGGGTAACAGTTAGAAGAAGAGGTTGGGGGTTAAAGTGTCAGGGAGCCTAGTCCTGACCTGGCACAACCTAGTAAATATGCCTGTTTGGCTGATATTAGGAATGAAGGGCCAGGACTAGGGTCACTACAGCAGGACGTTTCTCCTAGCAACCAGGAAAACGACTAATGTAGGAAGGAGGGAAATAGGAGTGCAGCAAAGCCCAGACAGATGTTGGTGGTAGGGGACTCTATAATTAGGCGGACAGACAGGGTCATCTGTCGCCGAGACCATGAATGCCGAACAGTGTGGTGTCTGCCGGGGTCGGCATATTGCGGATCGGATAGACAGATTGCTGGGTGGGCTGGGGAAAACCCAGTGGTCATGGTGCACATTGGAACTAATGACAAAGTTAGAGGCAGGTGGAAAGTCCTTAAAAATGATTACAGGGAACTAGGAAAGAAACTGAAGTCCAGGACCTCCAAGGTGGTGTTTTCAGAAATACTACCGGTGCCACGAGCGTCACTAGAAAGACAGCGTGAGCTTAGGGAGATAAATACGTGGCTTAGAAATTGGTGCAGGAAGGAAGAGTTCGGGTTCATGGAGAACTGAGCAGACTTCTCAGCCAGCTACAGGCTCTACGGTAGGGACGGGCTGCACCTCAATGGGGAGGGTGCTATGCTGGGGGAGATAATGGTCAGACGGATGGAGGAGCTTTTAAACTAGGATCTGGGGGGAGGGAGGGTAGTTGAGCAAATAAGGGGATAGACAGAGGAGATAGAGACAGTGAGACAGTAGGGGTCAATGAAGGATTAGGGGAGATGGGGCATGCAAGGAACGTAGGGAGGCTAGGAGTAATAAAGGTGTTAATAGTATTAAATGTCTACTGGCAAATGCAAGAAATCTTGCAAACAAAATGAATGAATTGGAGACTCATGTCAACCATGGATTATGATGTGGTGGGCATTACGGAAACCTGGCTGGATGAAAGCCATAACTGGGTGACAAACATACAGGGTTATACTACATTTAGGAAGGACAGGAAAGACAAAAAAGGTGGTGGGGTGTGTATATTTATCAAATCTAACCTAAAACCTGTGTTGAATGATGACATTGGGGGGAACTGCAACAATGTAGAGTCAGTATAGGTCAATGTACATGGGGAGAGGAATAATGGAAAAATGCTAACTGGAGTTTGCTATAAGCCTCCTAACATACCTGATCAGATAGAGGGCGAAATGCTGCAACAAATTGAAAAGGCAGCTAATAATAATACTCGGATTCTTATTATGGGGGATTTCAACTATCCAGACATTCAGTGGGACATAAAATCTTCTGGTTGTGCTAAAAGCTGTAAGTTCTTATCCACAATTCAAGACAATTTTCTTTCTCAGATGGTAGATGAACCGACCAGGGGAGACAATTTGCTAGATCTGGTCCTGTCAAATAGACCAGATACAATTTCAGATCTACAGGGCCGGGAGCACTTGGGCACCAGCGATCATAATATGGTAAGCTTCAAAGTAATATTTAATAGAACATTTCAAAGGGGAAATGCTAAAACCTGGAATTTTAGGAGAGCTGATTTCAACAAATTAAGGGAAGAGCTTAAATGTGTAGATTTAGGGCGGCTTTGCACACTACGACATCGCAGGTGCGATGTCGGTGGGGTCAAATTGAAAGTGACGCACATCCGGCGTCACTTGCGATGTCGTAGTGTGTAAAACCATTTTGATACGATGAACGAGCGCAAAAGCGTCGTTATCGTATCATCGGTGTATTCTCCGACATTTCCATAATGCCGGTGCAGCGAAAGGTAAGATGTTGTTTCTCGTTCCTGCGGCAGCTCACATCGCTGTGTGTAAAGCCGCAGGAGCGAGGAACATCTCCTTACCTGCATCCCGGCTGCTATGAGAAGGAAGGAGGTGGGCGGGATGTTTACATCCTGCTCATCTCTGCCCCTTCGCTTCTACTTGGCCGCCTGCCATGTGACGTCGCTGTGACTCCGCACGGCCCGCCCCCTTAGGAAGGAGGCGGATTGCCGGCCAGAGCGACGTCGCAGGACAGGTGAGTGCATGTGAAGCTGCCGTAGCGATAATGTTCGCTACGGCAGCTATCACAAGATATCGCACGTACGACGGGGACGGGGACTATCGCACTCGACATCGCAGCATCGGCATACGATGTCGTAATGTGCAAAGCCCGCCTTAGACAAAGTCATGGTAACTGGGGATACCGAACATAAATGGGGTAAGTTTAACCCCTTAGTGACGGAGCTAATTTTCACCTTAATGACCAGACCAAATTTTGCACTTCTGACCAGTGTCACTTCATGAGGTTATAACTCTGGAACGCTTCAACGGATCCTGGTGATTTTGAGATTGTTTTTTCATCACATATTGGACTTCATGTTAGTACCAAATTCGGACAATATTTTTTGCGTTTATTTATGAAACAAAATTGAATTTTGGCAAAAATTTTGAAAATGTAGCAATTTTCAACTTTTGAATTTTTATACCGTTAAACTAGAGATTTGTGTGACACAAAATAGTTAATAAATAACATTTCCCACATGTCTTCTTTACATCAGCACAATTTTGGAAACAACATTTTTTTTGTTAGGAAGTTAGAGGGGTTCAAAGTTTATCAGCGATTTCTCATTTTTACATCAAAATTTACAAAACCATTTTTTTAGGGACCACATCACATTTGAAGTGACTTTGAGAGGCCTAGATGACAGAAAATACCCAAAAGTGACACCATTCTAAAAACTGCACCCCCCAAAGTACTCAAAACCGCATTCAAGAAGTTTATTAACCCTTCAGGTGCTTCACATGAAAAGCAATGTGGAATGAAAAAAAGCAAAAATTAAATTTTATCTAAAAATGTTGCTCTAACCCAAATTTATTCACTTTTAGAAGAAATAACACAACAAAATGGACCCCAAAACTTGTTACCCACTTTCTTATGAGCGCGCCGATACCCCACATGTGGTCAGAAACCTCTGTTTGGACAAATGGGAGGGCTCGGAACAGAAGGAGCAATATTTGAATTTTGAAAAGCAAATTTGGCTGAAATAGATTGCGGGAACCATGTTGCATTTACAGGTCCGCTAAGGTACCTAAACAGAAGAAACCCCTCACAAGTGACGCCATTTTGGAAACTAGACCCCTCAAGGCTTCTATCTAGGGGTATAGTGAGCATTTTAGATCCACAGGTACTTCACAGATTTTGTTAACGTTACGTTGTCATATTGAAAATTTTAATAATTTTCTCAAAAATGTTGCTTTAGCATCAATTTTCTCACTTTTTCAAGAGGTAATTGCAAAAAATTGACCTCAAGGTTTGTTAACCACTTTTTTATGAGCGCGGTGATACCTCACATGTGGTCTGAAACCTTTGTTTGGACAAATGGGAGGGCTTGGAACGAAAGGAGCAATATTTGAATTTTGGAAAGGAAATTTGGCTGAAAAAGATTGCGGGCACCATGTCGCATTTGGAGGTCCCCTAAGGTACCTAAACAGCAGAAACCCCGCACAAGTGACCCCATTTTGGAAACTAGGCCCCTCAAGGAATTTATCTAGATGTTTGGTGAGTACCCTGAACCCCCAGGTGCTTCACAGAATTTTATAACGTTGAGCCATGAAAATAAAAAAATAAAATTTTACCACAAAATTGTTATTTCAACCAGGTAGCTTTTTTTTCACAAGGGTAACAGGAAAAAAATCACCATGAAAGTTATTGTGCAATTTCTCCTGAGTTTGGTGATATCTTATATGTGGTGGAAATCAACTGTTTGGGCGCATGACAGGGCTCGGAAGGGAAGGAGCGCCATTTGACTGCAAAATTGGCTGGAATCAATAGCGGACGCTATGTTGCATTAGGAGAGCCCCTGAGGTGTCTATACAGTGAAGCTCCCCAACATGTGGCCCCATTTTGGAAAATAGACCCCTGAAGGAATTTATCTAGATGTTTGGTGAGTACCCTGAACCCTCAGGTGCTCACAGAAGTTTATAATGTTGAGCCATGAAAATAAAAAAATACATTTTTACCACAAAATTGTTACTTCAACCAGGTAGCTTTTTTTTTACAAGTGTAAAAGGAAAAAATTCAGCATAAAATTTATTGTGCAATTTCTCCTGAGTATGCTGATACCTTATGTGTGGTGAAAATCAACTGTTTGGGTGCACAGCAGGGCTCGGAAGGGAAGGAGCGCCATTTGACTGCACAATTGGCTGGAATCATTAGCGGACGCTATGTTGCATTTGGAAAGCCCCTAAGGTGCCTAAACAGTGAGGGTTTCCCACAAGTGACCCCATTCTGGAAACAAGACACCTCAAGGATTTTATCTAGGTGTATATTGAGCAGTTTGAATCCAAGAATACTTCACAGAATTTGATAAGCTTAGGTTGCCATATTGAAAATTTTCATTTTTTTCACAAAAATGTTGCTTTAGCATCATATTTCTTACTTTTTCAAGAGGCAACAACAAACCGTGGACCCAACAGGTTGTTATCCAATGTCTTATGAGCACAGGGATACCCCACATGTGGCCAAAAACCTCTGTTTGGATAAATGGGAGGGCTTGGAATGGAAGGAGCACCATTTGAATTCTGGAAAAGTTGAAATAAATTGCGGGCACCATGTCACATTAGCAGGGCCCCTTGGGTACCTATACAGCAGAAACCCCCCACAAGTGACCCCATTTTGGAAACTGGATTTTATTCAGGAGTATAGTAAGCATTTTGAATCCACAGGCACTTCACAAAAATGTTGCTGTAGCAACAAATTTCTCACTTTTAGGCTATGTGGCCATGATCCAGCGACACGGCGTCTAGTACACAGTGCCAGCCTTCCTGCAGAGATGTGAGTGTTGTCCACGGGAGAACGCAGCTGCCCATGCCCACGATTTGGGTTCAGGCTGCTGTGGAGCTCTATGCTACCTGCAGAGAACACTCTTGTCTCCGCAGCATAAATTGACATGCTGAGGCTCGGGAAGTTGCACCACAGGTCAGTTTATGCTGCAGAGAATAGAAGCACATTGGGCATAGGATTTCTAAAAATCCTTCCACTGTGCTTCTACTGCACAATGCAGCGCTATGGATGCAGGGAAAACACTCTGTGCCCAAAACGCTGCAAATCCTGATTGTGGGCACATAGCCTAAAATGCTACAATGGATGAATGGATAGATGTCAAACATATATAACGTCCCACCCCCCTGCATATTCTAAGCTGGCGCCCTTTAGTGCCTTTCATGTGGCACTAAAGGGTGCCTAGCCTTGTATTTAGCCCCCCAAAATATTAATAATTAAAATAAACGACGTGGGGTCCCCCCTATTTTCGATAGCCAGCTAGAGTAAAGCAGACAGCTGTAGCCTGCAAACCACAGCTGACAGCTTCACCTTGTCTGGTAATCAGTTTGGAGGGCTCCCCAGGCGTTTTTAAAAAAAAAAAAACAAAACAACAAACGTGGGGTCCCCCCCAAATTAGATCACCAGCCAAGGTGAAGCGGACAGCTGGGGTCTGGTATTCTCAAGGTGGGAAGAGCCATGGTTATTGGACTCTTCCCAGCCTAAAAATAGCAGGCCGCAGCCGCCCCAGAAGTGGCGCATCCATTGGATGCGCCAATCCTGGCGCTTCACTCCAGCTCATCCTGCGCCCCGGTGCGGTGGCAAACGGGGTAATATACGGGGTTGATACCAGCTGTAATGTCACCTGGCATCAAGCCCTGGGGTTAGTGATGTCACGGCATCTAAACAGATACCCGACATCACTAACCCAGTCAGTAATAGAAAAAAATAAAGACAAAAAAAAAAAACTTATTTGAAAAAAAACCTCCCCGAAACATTCCTTTTTCACCAATTTATTGAAAATAAATAAATTTCGGTCGCTGTAATCCATTTTGGAGGTCCCTCGGCGACTCTGGACCTTCTAGAATATGGGGGGCACGTTCAGGGAACGTATCCCCCATTTTCTGGAAGAGCAAGCTCTCCATGAGCAGTGTGGGTGCAGTAATCTGAGAATACTGCACTCACACTGCCCCGGTCCAACCTAGGGCAGAGTGACCTGCAGTAACCTCATTCCAGAATATGAGGGGCACGCTCACAGAACGTACCCCCCATTTTCTAGAACAGCAGGCTCTCCATGTGAGGAGTGTGGCTGCAGATTACTGCACTCACTCTCCCCCGGTCCACAGCGCAGCAGCGAGGTCAGCGTCCCTGCTTGCAAGGATCCAGCTGACAGCCGCTGTCTGCGCATGCGCCGCCAGCTTTCTAGGAGGCGGAGTGATCGCGGGGACGGAGCAGCAGCTAGGTAACGGGGCTGACTGAGGGCTGACCGAGGGCTGACCGGGGGACCTGGGAACGACTTTTCTGCCGCATGTGACGAGTCACATGCGGCAGAAAGAGCAGAATGAATGCGGCCGCGCGCTGTGCGCTGCACGCCGCAATCTTGCATGCTCCGGAGGGAGGAAGGGGGGCGGCTCTGGAGAACTGGAGGGGGCTCCGGGGGACCAGAGGGCTCCGGTGAACCGGAGGAGGGGTCAGGGGGAGGACATTTCCCTCCGATCTGAAATGTTTGATCATTTCAGATCGGAGGGAAATTAATGCAGAGCCGGCGCCGGTGGCAGTTTTCTGTGCGCTTCGGCGCCATTTTGACTGCTCCGGAGGGGGGGTAGGGGTGGGGGGGGACTCTCCGATACCGGAGGCTTTGGGGGCACTAGGGGTGTATATTTCTTTCTCATCTGACATGTTTGATTATGTCAAATGAAAAAAGAAATCAGTTTTACCGGCCATTTCTTTTTTTTTCATGTGTTCGTCGGTATACGGTGTATACTGCCGATCACATGATCGGGGTCCAAAAAAAACACCCCGATTCATAATCTGGGGGGTCTCAACTACCCCCGGTAGCTGAAACCCCCGAGATTTTCGGTCGCTGGGGGGCGCTACAGGGTTTTTTCGGGCCGCCGCTTTAAAGCAGCGGAACAGAATAAGTACCCTGTTTTGCCGCCGCTTTAAGTCGTACGGCCGTCGTTATGAGGTTAAGGATATACTGCTAGAGTCCTGTAAAAAACTTATACCCTCTGGTAATAAAATGTCCAGGAATAAAAAGAAACCACTATGGATAAATAAGACTGTACAAAGTATAATAAAACAAAAACAAAGGGCGTTTAAAATCTTGAAGGCTGAGAATACAGAAATAGCATTTCAGAAGTATAAAGATATCAATAGGAAATGTAAAAAAGAAATCAATCAAGCAAAATTAGCTACTGAAACAAAAATCGCCAATGACATTAAAATAAATCCCAAACTCTTTTATAAATACATTAAAGGCAAAAGGAAAACAAAGGATAGTATCAGCCCCTTAAAATATAATAACAAGTAGAGTTGAGCGATGTTCGAGGTTCGCCAATTTCATGTTTGAGTGATTTTGGGGGGTGTTCAAGAAGCTCGACGAACTCGAGCTTTTTGCTAAAAGCTCGACAGTTCGAGTTACGTTCGAGAATGGTTTGAGCACCAAAAAGCCAAGCTAGTTACTAGCTGGCTGTTCACTGTAATAGTATGAGTCACTGTGAATCACGCTATTATCAAAATTCAGCGTATAGTGTGCGGGGGGGGACGGGGTTTAGATTAGTGCTGCTGCTGAGCTGAGTGCTGAGAGAATGCCGATCGCCATCTTTTTTTTTTTCCCTAACCGCATGTACAGTGGGGCGGGCCAGGCTGTCAGCAAATCACAGAGACACACACTGCACAGTGGATTTTTGCCAGACAAGCAAGGGCTTGTGTCATAGGCTGTGCATGTCACATGTCTTTGCTCTATAAGATCCAGCCATTTTCCCCGTCGCCGCCATTATCTGTCTGCTGCGTGTGGGTGACAGTCACTGCTCCCGCTGCTACTGCTGCTGTGTGCGCTATAGAGATACAGTGCAATCTACACAGCGCTTTAGGGATTAGGGACTACTGGTTATTTTTATTTAAAGGCGTTCATAGCCATAGCTGCTAGGCAGGTCCGTGCAAACACTGTGCTGGGCTTTGCTGTCTGGCTACCTACAGCACCCGTGCATTTTACCCCCCTGGCCATTTTTTTCCACGCTATTTTATTTCCCCAAAGAGCTGACAATTTTTGTGGCATCCTAAAAGTGTCTGGAATATTAAGTTAGTGTTCCTTTGCTGTCCACTGACCCACAGCACCCGTGCATTCTACACAACTGTCCATTTTTGCTACGCAATTCTAATTGCAAACTGTGCTGCCACTGTTAGGGGCATACTAAAATTGACCGGGATACTCAGTGTTGGTTCTTCAGCTGTCAATAAAGCTAGACCACCTCTGCAATCTACACCACCTCTCCATTTTTGCTACCACATTTTAAGTGTCCAATCTTGTTGCTAACAAAATGAGTGGCAAAAGGACAGATGCTGGTGGAAAGGGGAACAGGCGTGTTGGAAAAGGAAAAAAGTTTGTGTCTGTGGGGTAGGTGGGAAAGCTACAGTAACATCTGCTGAAGAAAGGCAATCTTCCAGCAAAAGTAAGATGTCTACTACTTTCCGTGGACAATCGGATGTGTTCCTTTTTTACAGAACCAAACAACTGTAACAAAGGTAGATGATGCACCAAAAAAAAAAAAACAACATGCTTGAATGGATCGCAAGTGCTCCAACAAGTGGCCTCTCCTCCACCTCAACTTGAACATCCAAAAAACAACAGTCCTCTGAGTTGTCACCCCAATCGCATTTGCTTTCTCCCAGCTCTCAAGTCTCCAACCACCATGCAGAGTATGGTGTAACAGAGATGGCTGAGTCTGCAGAGCTGTTCAGTCACACTATACCCTACCCTGGGAATCAGAGGTCTGCTCCCAAGCTACAGTGAGTACAGACCAGGAAATGGTCTGCAGTGATGCCCAGAAGCTTTGTGAGTCTGATTCAGGCCCTGATGAGCAAGTTTCTGAGCATAATGTAGACCCTCATTCCCAAACTGTAACACCTGTTGGTGAAGACAATGAGGAACATACTGATGACGATGAGACGCAGATACCTGATTGGGATGACAACTTAACTATTCAGTCAGGGCAGGAAGAGGTTAGGTATGGGGGCGAGGGGAGTGCAAACACAACGCTTGATGATGAAGTTCTAGATCCCACTTACTGTCAACCCACATTCACGCACTCGAGGTCAGCAGAGGTGGTGGAGGAGGATGCGACTGACAAAGTTACCTTGCGCCTTCCTGGACAGAGTCGGAGTACTGGAAGCACGTCAACAACTGCATCCTCAGCCACAACTCTGCCTCTGAGCACAAGTCGGGGTGGCTCTGCAGGTCGCATGGGCTCTAAGCCTTGCCTAGCCTGGTCCTTTTTTGACCTCGCAAAGGATCTGCCAAATCATGTGATATGTAAGATTTGTCGCCAATCTATAAGTAGAGGCCAAAAGCTCACTAGCTTGACAACTTCTTCCATGAATCGTCACATGAATAACAAGCATAAGTCCCAGTGGATAGCTCACTATGCTACAATGCGGCCTAGAGGAGCGGGCCAACCACCATCTGCTCCTTCAAGTGCCTCCGCGCGCTCTTCTTCCTCTATGACTGTGAGGACAGCTGTCACACGTTTTTTTCCACGCACACCTTCCACCTCTTTAACCGCAACAGTTTTCTTGGCAGGTCGTCAGTTGTTTTGGAAGGGGAATCAAGTGCTGGTGTAGAGCTCTCTCAGACATCAAGAGCATCAACTTTGGATGAAGGCAACATCATGTCTCCGCCTGCACTTTCCTCACAGACCTGCAGTTTTCCAGGGACACCCTACTCAACACCGTCTCCACACAGCAGCCAGATTTTGGTCCCTCAGATGTGGACAAATAAAAGGCCATTTCCTCCGAGCCATGACAAAGCTAAAAGGTTAACTTTCACCCTCTGTAAGCTCTTGGCTACTGAAATGCTGCCTTTCCGCCTAGTGGACACAGAGGATTTTCGAGACCTTATGTCAGTCGCAGTGCCCCAGTACCAGATGCCCAGTCGCCAATACTTCTCCAAGAAAGGTGTGCCTGCGCTACACCAGCATGTCGCACACAACATCACCGCTCCCTTGAGAAACTCTGTGTGTGAATGGGTGCATTTCACCACCGATACTTGGACCAGTAAGCATGGACCCGGGCGTTACATGTCACTGACTAGGCACTGGGTAACTATGGTGATAGATGGAGAAGGGTCTGCTGAACAAATCTTGCCGTCCCGACTTGTGCATCAATCCTCTTTATGTAGAAGTTCCTCCACTGCTTCTGCCGCCTCAACCTCATCTGGGTCCTCCACCTCCGCCCCAAGCCTGCCTGGTCAGGCCACCCGCGTTGTAACTGCGCACAAGGAATCCCGCACACCTCCTTACTTTGCTGGCAGCAGAGCTCAACAGCATCAGGCGGTCTTTACGTTGAAATGTCTGGGAAATGCGAGTCACGCAGCTGAGGAGTTGTGGTCAGCTCTGCGGTCCAAGTTTCATAAATGGTTGTCTCCACTGAACCTGCAGCCTGCGAAGGCTGTGTGCGACAATGCGGCAAACCTGGGTGCGGCTCTTCGCCTGGGCAAGGTGACACACGTGCCTTGTATGGCTCACGTGTTGAACATTGTTGTCTAGCAATTTTTAACCAACTATCCCGGCCCTAGATGGGCTTTTGCACATGGCACGGTCACTCTCTGTTCACTTCCGCCCTTCAACCGCCGCAGCTGACCGACTTGCATCGCTCCAGAAGTCTTTCGGCCTGCCGGTTCACCGCCTGAAATGCGATGTGGCGACACGCTGGAATTAGACTCTCCACATGTTGCGACTGTGGCAGCACCGCCAAGCCCTGGTGCAATACGTTATGACGTATAGCCTGGGCCAACGAGATGCAGAGGTGCGGCAGATCACCCTGATGGAGTGGTCTCAGATCAAGGACCTATGCACCATTCTGCACAGTTTCGACATGGCGATGAATATGTTTAGCGCTGACAATGACATTATCGGCATGACAATTCCAGTCATTTACATGCTGGAGCACATGCTAAACACTATTCGGAGTCAGGGGGTGGGACAAGAGGAAGGGGAGGAAGTACACGAGGATTCATATGCGCAAGGTATACCAACATCTACAAGGTCAAGCATCACCAAGGCGGCAAGGCATGGGATGGTGGGGGAGAGGGATTAACAAGGGCGCATGGTAGCAGCCAAAATGTTGAGGAAGGTGCAGGAGACCAGGAAGAAATGGAGGATGAGCTCTCGATGGCCATGGAAGACTGAGCAGATGAGGGAGACCTTGGTCAAATTTCGGTTGAACGAGGTTGGGGGGAGATGTCAGAGGAATAAAGCACGGTTATCACCTCGCCGCCACAAACACAGCGAGGATTTGGTCCACATGGATGCGCAAGACACATGAGTGCCTTCTTGCTGCACTACCTACAACATGACCCTCGGATGGTCCAAATTAGAAGTGATGAGGACTACTGGGTTGCCACACTATTAGATCCCCGGTACAAGTCCAAATTTGGCGAAATAATTCCAACCATATAAAGGGACGCACGTATGCAGTAGTATCAGCAGAAGCTGTTACTCAATCTTAGCTCAGCTTTTCCACCAAACACCAGTGGTGCACGGAGTGAGTCTCCCAGTTGTAACTTGGCAAACATGGGACTGTCTCGTCATTATCAGTCAACCCGTACCAGCAACACCGTATCTGGTGCTGGTAACAGCAATTTTATGGAATTGTTTCATAATTTTTTTAGACCATCCAATGCAAGGCCACAAGAGACAAAAAGTCTGACACATAGTCAACGGCTGGAGAGGATGATACAGGAGTATCTCCAAATGAACATCAATGCCATGACTTTGCAACTGTAGCCTTGCTCATTTTGGGCTGCAAATCGTGATAAATGGCCCGTGCGCGCCACTTACGCCTTGAAGATCTTGTGTCCTGCAGCCAGCATTGTCTCTGAACGTGTCTTCAGTGCTGCTGGGTGTGTGCTAACAGATAAGCGCAAGCGTCTGTCCAGTGACAATGTGGACAGACTAACGTTCATCAAGATGAACAAGTCATGGATCAGCAAGGACTTTACTACCCCTGTGTCATCCTGGGGAGAGTAAAGGCTGGCGTATTTTGGAATGTGTTTGATGCAAATCTACCTGTCAAGTTTTCAACTGGGGCACAAGTGATGCCACTGAAGTGGTGTCTGTGGGGCCCAATTTTTCGAAAAAAGGGAGACTCTGCTTGGAGTAACCCTTGCTGTGTTTTTAAAAATGAGCCAAAATGAACAAGTCATGGATCAGCAAGGACTTTGCTACCTACCCCGGTGTCATCCTGGGGATAGTTAAGGCTGGCGTATTTTTGACTGTGCTTGATGCAAATCTACCTGTCAACTTTTTTTCTCATGTTTTCCAAGGCAATCACAGCACCTATTGTGCTGACCAGTCTATTCAGATTTAATGTGTGGGAATTCACCATTAGGTATTATCAAAATAAATTGAATTTCAATTTTTCCTCTGAATATACTCATATTTCACATATACTGATTTTTCTTTGAATATACCCCTACTCCATATATACTGGTTTTAATTTTATCCTTTTATATATCTCTTCCAGTGTGAATCTTTATTAATCTCTTGTCCTTATGTTTCAGTATGCTAAAAAAAACTTTGTTTTAAATTTTAAGATAAGGTTTAAGAAGGAATTTTAATATGAGTATACTTTTATGATTATTTTAATACCAATATTGACGGTTTTTCTTTTAATCTTGTTCTCATTATATATAAAACTTTTAAACTGTTTCCATAACACAAATGTTAGTTTTCAGTGTGACACACCAAGGGTTAATGGTTTGGAATGTCACTGGCCAATGGTGTTACACCTGCCCCTTTAAATGATACTCTCCACACTTCGTTTTTTATATCTACCTGACGAAGATATTGTGTATATCGAAATGCGTTGTGTCTTTGATAAAACAAATAAAACTTACTAAATGATTTTGTGGACTCCTTAGCGCTCTATTAGACCATGATTCACTTTTATTGAAGTTTTCAACTGGGGCACAAGTAATGCCACTGAAGTGGTGTCTGTGGGGCCCAATTTTTGGAAAAAAGGGAGACTCTGTTTGGAGTCCCCTTGCTGTGTTTTTAAAAATGAGCCAAGATGAAAAAGTCATGGATCAGCAAGGACTTTGCTACCTACCCCAGTGTCATCCTGGGGACAATCAAGGCTGGCATATTTTTGACTGTGCTTGATGCAAATCTACCTGTCAAGTTTGCAACTGGGGCACAAGTGATGACACCGAAGTGGTGTCTGTGGGGCCCAATGTTTGGAAAAAAGGGAGACTCCGCTTGGAGTCCCCTTGCTGTGTTTTACATGATTTTAGAAGGGCATGACATGCCTATATCTCTTTCTACTCCTCTTTTTCCTCGTCCAGCTGTTTTGTTTTCGCATGAGTATATGTCTTTGTCACTTTTCCATGTGTTTGTGGTGTCTTGGGAGTTGTTTGTCACCTTTTGGATACCTTTGAAGGTGTTTTCTATGTGTTTTTGTGTGTTTGTCTCCCATTGTTTTCAATGGGGTTCGAGAGGTTCGTCGAACGGTTCGCCGAACCGAACTCGAACGGGGCCTCCGTGCGACGAACCGAACTCGAGCCTTTATAGGCTCGCTCATCTCTTAATAACAAGTTAGTTATAGAGGACAAACAAAAACAGATATTACATAGGCATTTCTCATCCACGTTCACCAAGGAACTGACTGTACCAAATAAAAAATCAAAGTTCACCACCCGATATAATTAACCTTTGTCCGGCTGAATAGGTACAATTGTAACTATTCCGTTTTAAAATTGGTGTATAAAAAGAGACATTAGATACCGTGATTTAGATACCGTGATTCCAACGTATTGTTACCCCTCTATAAATCACTAGTAAGGCCACATCTGGAATACGGGATCCAGGTTTCGGCTCCACATTTTAAAAAGGACATTCAGACGTTAGAGTCAGTTCAAAGGCAGGCAACTAGACTACTACAAGGAATGGAAGGCCTCCCATATGATGAGAGGTTGAAAAAGTTAGATATGTTTACCTTAGAAAAAAGACGTCTCAGAGGAGATCTCATTTATACGTATAAATACATGTGTGGTCAATATAAAGGACTGGCACATGACTTATTTCTTCCAAAGACAATACTAAGGACCAGGGGACATTCACTGCGAGTGGAAGAAAAGCGATTCCGACAGCTAAATAGGAAAGGCTTCTTTACAGTTAGAGCGGTCAGACTGTGGAATGCCCTACCACAAGAGGTAGTAATGGCAGATACTATAACAGCTTTTAAAAAAGGACTGGATGATTTCCTCAGTACACAAAACATTGTTGGTTATAAATGACTTAGTGACCAAATGTAGAACTGGTGGAGGAAGGTTGAACTAGATGGACCTAGGTCTTTTTTTCAACCTAAGTAACTATGTATAACTCTAGGGTTAGGTGTTAAAAAAAAAAAAAAAAAAAAAATGCAGCTGCATTTTCTATTGCTAAGGGTAACTCAAGCAGCTACTGGCTGCTAACCCCCACTGCTTGGTGTTACCTTCACTAGCAATGGAAAATCCAGGGAAGCCCTTTTTTTTTTTTTTTCTTAAGTTTTTTGCCCAAAAAAAAAAAAAAAAAAAATGACGTGGGCTTCGCCATATTTTTTGTATGCTAGGCAGGTACGGGCTGCTCCCAGCCCGAGATTCTTAATGTCAGGCCAAGTTTGACCCAGCCATTAAGAATCTCCAATAAAGGGTTTAAAAAAAAAAAAGACCACACAGAGAAAAAACAATTTTAGAAATAAATACACAGACAAACTAAAGCGGGCTTTACACACTGAGATATTGGTCCCGATATCGCTAGTGTGGGTACCCGCCCCCATCTGTTGCGCGACACGGGCAAATCGCTGCCCGTGGCGCACAACATCGCCCAGACCCGTCACACATACTTACCTACCCGGCGACGTCGTTATGACCAGCAAACCGCCTCCTTTCTAAGGGGGCGGTCCGTGCGGCGTCACAGCGACGTCACTGAGCGGCCGCCCAATAGAAGCGGAGGGGCGGAGATGAGCGGAAGGTAACATCCCGCCCACCTCCTTCCCTCCGCATTGTGGCCGGGAGGCAGGTAAGGAGAGTTTCCTCGTTCCTACGGTGTCACACGGAGCGATGTGTGCTGCCGCAGGAACGAGGAGCAACCTCGTTACTGCTGCAGTAACGATTTTTGAGAATGGACCCCCATGTCACCGATGAGCGATTTTGCACGTTTTTGCAACGATGCAAAATCGCTCATCGGTGTCACACGCAACGGCATCGCTAATGCGGCCGGATGTGCGTCACCAAATCCGTGACCCCAACGAGTTCGCATTAGCGATGTCGTAGCGTGTAAAGCCCCCTTTAGGTACTCCATGTTTATTACTCCCCCTCACCCTTCCACGATAGAGAGATTTCTGTACTGACCATGCCGAGAGGGAAGAGAGGGAGTGAAGAGAGGTGCTCTATCACATGCTGTGCTGCATGTCACCAACTTGCTCCACTCTGTGACTTGTTGTGCAAGTGACAGAGTGGAGACAGTTGGTCCCATGCAGCACAAGTCACAGTGTGCAGTAACTTAAGGTCCAGTCACACTAAAAAACTTACCAGCGATCCCAACAACGATAGGGATCGCTGGTAAGTTGCTAGGAGGTTGCTGGTGAGATGTCACACTGCGACGCTCAGAGATCCCACCAGCAACCTGACCTGGCAGGGATCGCTGGAGCGTCGCTACACGAGTTACTGGTGAGCTCACCAGCAACCAGTGACCAGCCCCCAGCGCCGCGTGGAAGATGCTGCGCTTGGTAACTAAGGTAAATATCGGGTAACCAACCCGATATTTACCTAGGTTACCAGCGCACGCAGCTACACATGCAGAGAGCAGGGAGCAGCGCACACTGCTTAGCGCTGGCTCCCTGCTCTCCTAGTTACAGCACACATCGGGTTAATTACCCGATGTGTGCTGCAGCTAAATGTGCACAGAGCAGGGAGCAGCGCACACCGGGTGCAGCTGCACAGGGTACATATATAGGGTATAGAGTACAGGGTGCAGCTGCACAGAGCAGGGAGCAGCGCACACCGCTTAGTGCTGGCTCCTTGCTCTCCTAGTTACAGCACACATCGGGTTAATTAACCCGATGTGTCCTGCAGCTACATGTGCACAGAGCAGGGAGCAGCGCACACCGCTTAGCGCTGGCTCCCTGCTCTCCTAGCTACAGCACACATCGAGTTAATTAACCCGATGTGTCCTGCAGCTACATGTGCACAGAGCAGGAGCCGGCACTGACAGTGAGAGCGGGGACCCTGGTAACAAAGGTAAATATCGGGTAACCAAGGACAGGGCTTCTTGGTTACCCGATGTTTACTGTGGTTACCAGCCTCCGCAGAAGCCGGGTCCTGCTGCCTGCACATTTAGTTGTTGCTGTCTCGCTGTCACACACAGCGATGTGTGCTTCACAGCGGGAGAGCAACAACTAAAAAATGGCCCAGAACATTCAGCAACAACCAACGACCTCACAGCAGGGGCCAGGTTGTTGCTGGATGTCACACACAGCGAGATCACTAGCAACATCGCTGCTACGTCACAAAAGTTGTTCGTTAGCAGCGATGTTGCTAGCGATGTTGCTTAGTGTGACGGGGCCTTTAGTGACATGCAGCAGGACAGGTGACAGAGCAGAGCAAGTTGGTAACATGCTCTGCTCTGACACACAGTGTGCTACATGTCACTAACTTGCTCCACTCTGTGACTTGTTGTGCTCGCATGTCACCCAGTTACTGCGCACTGTGACTTGTGCTGCATGGGACCAACTGTCTCCACTCTGTCACCTGCACAACAAGTCACAGAGTGGAGCAAGTTGGTCCCATGCAGTCACCTGTCCTGCTGGTGGGAGTACATGATCACACTGCCCAACACCACACGCTCTCCTGCCAGCTGAGCAGAGCGGGCGGCTGGATAGTGCAATCACATACTTGCTTGACAGGGGGGGTGGGTTCAGCTGAAGAAACCCTCTCTGTACTGCACACTGGCGCCCCGTACCTCACAAATCTTCTAAGCGATGTTCACTGCTCCACACTGGCGACCTCCTGATCCTCCCCTCAGTGCTGGGCTGAGACGTGCGGTAATCACCGCCCAGTCACTCAGTGTGAGTGGCGCCACCATCCCCTGATGTAACGTTAAGTCTGAGAGCCCGGAACGTGACGTGACATCAGAGGATACTAGCGGCCACAGCACCAGGGGGTCATGTGACTGGCACCGCTCAGTGCCAGAACTGCAAATAGAGGCCAATGAAGAAAACACCTAAAATTGTAAGTTACACTGATATAGAAAATAAAAAAAAAATGGGTGAACCACCCCTTTAACTGTGTTTTGTATTTTTAACATGGCTTCTGACTGACTTATGACCATAGACCACATTAATGTTGCATGTGCAAAGATGCAAAGACTGTACAAGCAAAACAATGCAAGATTTATAATGAAACTCAAATGCAAAACTGATTTTTAGAAGCACGTACATGCATTTAAGAAAAAAAACAATATGATCTCATATGTGGACAACCTCTTTAAGTATGGCATTATTAGGGATACATTAACATGTCTTAGGCAGGAACCATTTGTTTTCTTCCATTCTTTGTAACTGTAGATGCACGGATTCTGGAGGAGCACATCGTGCCTGCACTCTAGTGTGACCATAAGTCTGTATGTATGCTTTATATGTAATATACATCTGTGTGAGTGAATACAGGCTGCAGGGTGGGGGTGGGGGGTCTGTTTATATTCTATTTATTAAAAAATGTCTTGATTTAATAAACAAATGACGAAAGAGGACTGCGATTAACAAAATATGTTTTTGAGCAAAGGCAGAAGGAAATTAGTCCACAAAAACAGTAATACAATCGTTGCATTTTATTCAAAATTATTATTATTAAACAGATGGAGTCTCAGATCAGTCTCTCCATGTTAATAAGATACATAATTTATAGTACAAAACCACCCCAAACAGAACATGAGCTTTGTGCAATTGACCTGTGATAATGCAAGTATTTAATCCTACAGTGCAAATAAGAAAAGCATTGTCCAGCACATGCCAAGAGGAACGTACAATGGATCTGGGCATACAGCTGCGGGTCACAGACAGCGATTAATGCCAGTTCAACAAGAGCATATCAAAGCTTTATTATCAGGGGAACAGCTTCAAGTGTGTCATGCTCCTGTCCCATGAAGGGATATTGTTATTTCCAGTAATAATTATTGTCAGACCTCAATACTATAGTGTTATCTTCATCCCCACTAAACATAAATAGAGATACCTGCCATCAGTGAGTCCCGCACTGTACAGCGAATAGGTATCAGAACAATGAATCTAGTTTATTAGCAAAATCTAAGTGTTGTTTTTTTCTCTTCTTTCTGTCAATCAAGTTCTATAGCACCAAATGTAACAGCTCTGTAACGAGTGACGTTTTCTTCATCCAATCTATTATCCCAGTACAGTAAAACATTAAGCAGTTTTCACTGACACACAAAGGTTTCGCAGACTCCTCTTCTTCTCATGAAGGTTACGTTCTCATAGTATGTTCTGCTGGGGCCTGCAATGCATATGTATTTACTATCACCGTGTATCCACACAGACTATGGCTCCTTTTTTACTTCAGCGCGACAGTGAACCTTAAGGTTTCCTTATGGAAAAAAAAGCCATGCAACAACAGCAAGAATTCTGATTGTCGCAATTAATCAAGGAGCTCAAGCCATACTTGAGCCTGGCACTATAGACCAGCATAAACCCACTAGGACCAGAAGACCACCCATACCACTGTCGACCATAGGCAAAATAGACCAGAGGGCATATTATTTTCTATGGTGTCTACCCTCAATAAAATAAAAAAAAAATATCACCAAATTACCGATTTGTAAGTGAGGAAAGACTGAGTCTTCTGTGTAGTATAGGAATACTTACATTTTAGAACATCATTTCCTTAGAACTATAACGAGTACGTCATTGAAGGCTACAGCTCAATACATAAGAAGCCAACATCCAACTTTTCAACAATGCAGATAATTACTGGGTCAAAGGGTTATATGGCAAATACTTAATTCCTAGACCTGGTGTGTTACTGACAGGCCAAAGGGGCAATTCTGGTTGTGGAATGGCTCCATCAATGGTTATGATCAGATCATATGTATTGTTGGAATAGCAATGCTGCTCTTTAGTGCCAGGCTGCATCACTGGAGTCATACAAGGTTAATATTTTAATAATGCTTTATAAAACCTCTGTCTATAATGTGTTACTGTATTTACTGAACACAAGCAACCAGTGTTATCCATGTCTTAAGCCAAATCCCACTGCACCCAAAAGGAGGACACAGGCTGCTCATATTCATGCCTAGACGTCAATCAGGATCTGCCTTCTTCACATGAGAATCATAGATGGAAAGGTCGGTCATGGCATGGCAGCTGCTGATATGTTGTGAGATGCCCAGTCGGGAAAAGTGTTCAGGTCAAACATGGGAACACCCCAAGTGTAAAGTCCAAACCACAAAGCCATCATGCTGATTAGGTTTGTACCCAGTCCTGCCTTTATCTGTGTATGAGAAGCACGGAAAGTGATCAACAAAAGGAATACAGTAATTCAACCACTAGGTGGAGACAAAATGTCAAAATATCTACTCACCATATCTGGCACTGTGAGGTGACCATAGGAAAACACAATGGCGTTTGGAGGATTGGCAACAGGCAAGAGGAAAGCACAGGAGGCACTTATGGTAGCTGGGATGATAACGAGAAGTGGATTCACTCCTATTCCTTCAGCCTTTCAAACACAAAAAAGAAAAATCTTTATTAGGAATTAAAATTAAGAAATATTTGCATTTATATTTTCTGCATTGATTCAATATTTAAGTGTGTGTGTGTGTGTGTGTGTGTGTGTGTGATTTGACCAGGAGTTTAAAGGGTTATTCCCATCTCCAAGCTCCGATCCCAATATGTAGTAGGCAAAATAATATCTCCTGTTATAGCCATATCTCTTACATCATGTATAGGGCATTGCAGCTTAGGAATCCATGGGTACGTCCACTCATACAGTGACAGTTGGTAAGTTCTTGTGGTCGTAACAATGGATACCTAAACTCTAATGCCCTGCATATGAGGTAAGAGACATAGATGTATGAGGAGAACTATTCAACATTTCTAATTTGAGGTATGTGCTAATATGATTATTATTATGCCTACTACATATTTGGATAGGATGTTAATAATAAAGTTTATTTTTATAGCACCAACATATTCTGCAGCACTTTACAATCAAGTGGGGGCTTGTACAGACAAAAAGAAAAAGTAGCACATAGATTAGCAGCTAAAACAGGTATGAGAATGCTGCTCGCAAGCTTACAATCTATGGGGATGTTGGAGGGTTGTATTTTTAGCTCTTAAAATATCTGCCTTTATTACAACGATTACTGTACCCTCGCTCTCTAAACTGATCATTCAAAATTTGCGACCGACGATCGAACTTCCCCTCGGCTGAGCAGAGTGGCTTCATCCTGAGAAATTACCCGGTCAGGATGGCGCGAATAGTGGATGGGTTACGTGTAGTGTTGCGCGAGTAGCTAACTATTCGTACTCTCTATGCTGTTAGTGAGTACTGTCCGCTACTCGCATATTCATTACGAGTAGCATGTGCAATGTAAGTCAATGGAAAATACTCGCTAAGTAGTGAGTAACCCGAAAGTCATACTTTTTGTGCGAGTAGCGAATAGTATGGCTTTTGGGTTACTCGCTACTTCGCAAGTATTTCCCATTGACTTACATTGCGCCCGCTACTTGTAACGAATATGTGAGTAGCGGACAGTACTCGCTAACAGCATAGCGCTCAACACTAGTTATGTGCCGATGTAGCATGTAAATAAGAATTGGCCGAAGGGGACTTACGAGAAACATTAGTTTTAATAAGATGATTGCTGTCAATCTCAATATTAATGTCCAAAAAGTCAATCTTAGTGGCACTGAAAAGTAAGCTTAATGTTCAAGTTATTACAATTAAGGTGTTTTATGAGGTTTCCGAGCTGCTCAGCACTGCCCTGCCACAAGAAAAGACCTAGACCACTAGGTGTTACTCCTTTTTCCCCTTGATGAAGCTTTAAGAAAAGTGCAAAACGTAAGTTGGTGTGTCCCCCTCCTGCTTGTGCCATCACCGCTAGCATTTTGGATTTTATTCAGCTATCGGTATGTGTGCAATATTCTAAACAACAATATATATGTTGTTTATCCACCTGTGTTAGTCAGTTGTAGCATGTATGTACTATTGGCAGAATTAAACATTTACCTATTTCAGTCTGCTATTTTCACTGTTTTTGGTGCATACAGCTCGTATATTCTGCTGTTTGGTTATTGATCCTTCCAACATGATTAATATATGGGCATAAGTGATTGTTTATCACATGTGCCAATGTTTACAAATTTTTTGCACTTGCACCTTATATGTGAATGTTCCCTCCAGTTTTCCTATGCAATCAGCAGTTCCTGCAAGTTATTTTTTCTAGCGGTATGTGGCCTAAAATGTCCCATTTCCCTCTTCCCCTTTTTTCCCCCCATTTAATTTTTTACTATTGTACACTTATTTTCTGTTAAATAAAAATATTTTTTACATTTACTACTAGCATACAACTCCTTTTTCTCAGTTTTCAGTTTTTTCTCCATGTCCTATAGAGTATGTGCTCATCCATTTGGGTGTTTATTAATTTTAAGCCTAATTGTGTTTAACATCAGGATAGGTTCTTGGCTTTATGATCTGCACCACAAGTATGTACAGTATATCACAAAAAGTGAGCACACCCCCCCCCCCCCAATGCTCACGGTTTTCTGAAAAAAAAGAATTGATGCTCTACATAAAGATGGCCTAGGCTTTAGTATAATAATTAATATTATTTATTTATTTATTTAGTGCCATTAATTCCACAGCGCTTTACATACAATGGCAACACTGTCCCCATTGAGGCTCACAATCTAGAGTCCCTATCAGTATGTTTTTGGAGTGTGGGAGGAAACCGGAGAACCCGGAGGAAACCACGCAAACACGGGGAGAACATACAAAACTCCTTGCAGATGTTGTCCTTGGTAAGATTTGAACCCAGGACCCCAGTGCAGCAAGTCTGCAGTGCTAACCACTGAGTCACCATGCCCAACCCACTTTAAGAAGATTGTAAACAGCCTGAAACTAAGCTGCAGAAGAATACAAGGCACTCTTAAAACTGGCTGCAACGCATATTTATTTAATGTGCATAACAGAATGTTTTCGGTCCAATATGGACCTTTCTCAGTAGCACTGTATACAAAGATAACACAAGTACAATTCAAGAATTCTGAGGTGAGGGACACCGGGCACTGCAATCCAGAGTCTGCTATGGACGTTCCCGATAGCACAGGATTCGGGTGCACGTTCCAAAGTAAGGTAATAGGAATATCCAGACAAAGATAGAAAAGGCAGCACTCAGCGGAATCCAAATGCAGAATTTCTTTAATCCAAATTCATGCCAATGGGTACAGGTGGTGGGGGAGGGGGAGGATTAGGCACACAACGCCGGACGACTGTGAGCGGTTTCACACCTTAGTGCTTCCACGGGTCCAGTGAAGTGAGACCCAGGATCAGTCTCTTTTTCAGAGTAACACAGATCCTGAGTCATCAAGTGATTAGAATAAAATTTAAATAAACAGCACTAGCTGCAAGGAGCAAGGTAGGACATGCATTTTACTAACATAAGTAAGGGTATTATTATTCAGAATATTGTTAGAGAAAGATACATATAATAAACTCGAACAGTGAATCCGGTTCTGTAAACTAGTTTTTTATAAAAAGACAGATAAGTCCTTCTTTTCATTCATGCCAAGGGGGCTGAGAGCTTTTAAATCCATAATCATTCTGGATTCCTTTTGAAGTAGGAATCGATGGGTGTCACCTCCAGTAGCACGAGGGTTAATTTTGTTTTTTTTTTTTAATCCAATTAGTCTTTATTGAAAACACGGCAGATACAAAATCATGCATGGTAAATTAAGAGAACATTTGTCAACTGCCCGCACATGAGGGCTCCATACATTAGTATACTCCAAGACAATCCAGTTACAATTCCTCTGCCTTACACTTTAACCACACAACAACATGGGGAGGGAGGAAAGGGGAGGAAAGATGGGGACTTCATTCAAGTAAGGGGGAACAAAAACACATGGGGAGGGGAAGAAGGTAGGGTTGGGGGGGGGAGTGGTGGGGGTTAGTAGGGGTAGAGGGTTAGATGCCTGCCTGCATTACCAACCCCAGTCCACCAGCCGGGGCCATCAACTCCTCCTAGATTTCTCTCATAAACTGCTGCCTCAGTCAGGGTCTCAATGCTTTAGCCCCCTGGCTAGCCGAGCCAGGGCTATAATTCCATCAGCTCTATCTCAACTAGGTGCTCTTTGCCTGGGGAATAGTTGTGTAATAGGTGTTGCATGGCTGGATGACAGCCAGGGTTCCCATATTGTAAGAATTCTAGTTTTTTGTTTTAGGGAGTGGGCAAGGCAGTATTCATATTGGCATTGTTGGTCGATCCTACTATATAACTCCGCTCCAGAGGGAGCTTCAGTGGCCTTCCACGAATGGCTCAGACACTGTCTGGCAGCTATTAGAATTTGCACAATCAGTCCCCTAAAATTCTGCGGGTACGAGTCTATGCCCAAATTCAGAACTGCCAGCCCTGGGTTGGGGTGCACACCTGTCATTTCGCTAATGAGTCTGAAAACTGCTACCCAAAAAGGTTGGACCCTCGGACAGTGCCACCAACAGTGTCCCAGTGATCCCCTCTGGAGGCAGCCCTTCCAACAGAGCGGTGAGTAGTTGGGAATGTAATGCACCAATTTTGCCGGCGTAAGGTACCAACGTAGATGCACCTTTTTCAGCTGTTCCAAATGGTTAATGCATTTTGAGAATCTTTGCACCCACTGTGTCGCAGTATGCCACGCCGAGGGGGAGGTGTTAATGTCTAAATCTGATTCCCATTTTGTCATGTATGGGAGCTTTTGCTCGTCAGAGGGGTTGTTCAACCATTTGTAGGTTAAAGAGATTCCCGGTTGCCTCAATAGTTTTTTAAACAATAGCGCCTTAACAGTGGGTAAGGTCGGGTTTGATCCGGGGGGGGGGAATTTTGTGCTTCGAAAATGGCGAATCTGCAGGTGTTGATAAAAACACCCCTTTAGGGAGGGGTGCTCCCGAAGTATATCGTTGAAGGGCCTAATCTCTACACCATCGTAAAAGTCCGCCAAAACTCCAAAACCCGCTACTTCCCATCTACTCAAATTTGTATGTGGATTGTGGGATTCTAATGCTCTGAGCGAAATTTCTGACAGCGGGACCTGGATCTTTGGGATCATCTCACTGCGCCATATGGCTATCGATGCTGTCATAGTAGGAAGATACAGGGTGGCCCTAGAACGTTTTAGATATTCCACCTCCATCAGTTTCCTCCTCGAACCCTGGTCTGTCAGAGAGTTCTCAAGTTGAACCCACCTATGGGAGCTCTCCATGTTCCACCATTCTTTGAGTGATTCTAGAAGAGAAGCTTTATAATAGGCCATCACATTAGGCGTACCCAGACCTCCCATTCCATATGGCAGATGCATAATCTTACTAGCAACTCTAGCTCTTTTATTACCCCAAATAAACTTATTGGTCATCGACTGCAGTTTTATCAAATATCTATATGGAATTTTAAGAGGGAGACACCTAAACATGTACAGCAGTTTAAGAAGGAACGTCATCTTAAAGGATTGGATTCTCGCCATCCAAGATAGCGACAACTTCTCATACCTGCCTAGATCCTGACCCAAGTTTTTGAGTAGGTGATCGAGATTGGATCTGATTAGGGAATGGGTTGGTGTCAAACGGATACCTAGATAAGGGATACTGTCTTCGCACCACTGGAAAGGAAAGGCTGCATCCAAAATCCTTCTGGACCTTGCGGGTACATTAAATGGTAGTACTAAGGACTTAGTGGCATTCAATTTGTAATACGACACCTCAGCAAAGGTCGACAGGGTGGACATCACTGCTGGAAAGGAATATTCAAGGTTAGTGCATGATATTATTACATCATCCGCAAATAGACCCAATTTATGTTCATGCTCCCCTACCCTTATACCAGTTATGTTTGGGTTCACCCTAATCACCTCCGCCAGAGGTTCCACCACCAGAGCAAAAACAATAGGGGACAGCGGGCACCCCTGGCGGGTGCCATTGGTTATAGAAAATTTTAATGAGCGAAAACCCGAGGCTAGAACTGAAGCATTTGGGTGAGAGTACAAGGCCAAAACAGATGACTTAATTCTTCCTTCAAAACCAAATTTCGTGAGCACTCTTTCCAGATATCCCCAGTGCACCCTATCAAAGGCCTTTTCGGCGTCGAGTGACAAGAATACACCAGGGACACCCGACTGCTCCATCACCCCAATTAAATCCAGCATCCGCCTGGTGCCATCTTTGGATTGCCTGCCCGCCACAAAACCCACCTGATCCGGGGCTACCAAGGAGGGGATTATTTTATGGAGTCTGGTGGCTACCATTTTTGAGTAAATTTTTAAAATCACAGTTGAGCAATGAAATTGGTCTGAAATTCCCAGGGGTATCCGCCGTTTTCCCCGGTTTGGGTAGTGTAGTGATGACTGCTTCTAGGTTCTCTGAGGAAATAGTCCCGGTCGTTTGCCACAAATTAAAGGTCTTTAGTAAAAAAAGGGGCTAGAATAGCGGCAAATTGCTGATAATATTCATAGGGAAGCCCATCCGGGCCTGGGGCTGAGTTTCGTTTAGAAGCTCTAATGGTGTCCAAAATTTCCTGTATAGTGAAGGGAAGATTTAAAGATTCTAATTGCCGGTCTGAGACCCGAGGCAATTCCAGACCGTCCAAAAACTCCTGAATTTTTTCCGGTGTTAGCTGAGGGGTTTGCGGGTCATCCCTTAAATTGTACAGGGCAGCATAATACTTGGCAAAGGCGTCTGATATCCCATTAGGGTGCCTTATAAGTGATCCGTCTGGGCCCTTCAAAAATTCAATTCTAGATATAATTTCCCGTTTTTTTGTTCTTCTAGCTAGTAAGGTGCTGGCTCTATCCCCCATTGCATAAAAAGTTGATTTACTCTTTTTAAGATTATGTTCATATCTATACAACAGGAGGGATCGCAGTTGAAACCTGCAAGTAAGAATTTCCCTGGACAGTGTAGACGACGGGGAGGCCTTGTTAATAGTTTCTAAGTGTTGAATATGGGCTATAATTTCTTTAATTTCTGCTTCTCTTTGCTTTTGATGCAGTTTTTAAAAACTGCCCTCTAATAACCGATTTGTGTACAGCCCATAAGGTCTCGTCAGAGACCTCCCCATTGTCATTATGCCCAAAGTATTCCAACAGGCCTGCCACAACCTCCTCCTGAACATTCTTTTGGTTCAGTAAACTAGTATTAAGTCTCCCCTGAGCCACCATAAATCCACTAGTAGAGTCCTGCACAACCAAAGTTATCGGAGCATGATCCGACCATGTTATCAGACCCACTTCAGCACCCGTACTCTTCTGAACAGTCTTACTATCCGTCAGGAAGAAGTCGATCCTGCTGTACGATCGATGCCTTGGGGAAAAGAAAGTATAGTCCCTTTCCGATGCATGAAGGTATCTCCATATGTCATGTAGATGAAACTCCGCGACCAACTGTTTCAGTTCCTTTCCTGACTTAGCGGACCTCGCCGAGCAGTCCATAGATCGAAGAACTGGAGTGTTAAAGTCCCCACAGATTATCTCTGACCCCTGTGCGGTGCTCCTAAACATCTGGAAAAATTTCCGGACAAAAGTTAGTTGAGATGAGTTTGGAGCGTAAATCGATGCCAAGGTATACAAAAGCCCATTCAGGAGGCACTTTAGAATAATATATCTCCCGTCTGCACCATAGGTTACATCAATCATTTTGAAAGCCACAGAGTTTTTAATCAGGATAGCCACGCCTCCTTTTTTTTTTTTTTTAGAGTCGTTTGCAAAGAAAATATGTGGAAATCTTGGATGTAGTAGCCTTTTATTGTCATCAATAAGAAGGTGAGTTTCTTGAATACATGCTATATCACATTTGGATGCTATAACTTCTCTCCACAGCATGGATCTTTTTGCAGGAGAATTGAGACCCTTCACATTGAGAGACAGAAACTTAATACTCATGGCGGATCCCAGAAAGGACGATGTTTCCAGGCAGGCCGACTGAGAGGCATAGGGCAGGCAGAGGCAGGCAAGGAAGACCAGTTAGGGACGGTGCACAGGTGGAGGGAAACAACAACAAAAAAAGAATACTTCAGCTTCATCCTTACCGGACAGCTGGGAAGTACTTGCTCGCCATAGGCGAGAACAACAGAGGGCTTAAATGACATCACAAGTTACACGAGAGCTACACACGCCTGCGGCTGGCGAGACTCCCTCAAGCTGGTTCCCACTCAGGATTGATCTTTTTCTTCTGAGCATCCCCCTGCTCCCGGCGTGAGTCTGAGTGCATTGTAAGGGGTAATATCCAGGACTCAAGTAGTTTGCTCAGTTGAGGAGGGGACTGGCATACATGTGTTTTAGAATCCCTGAAGATAATCAATTTCACCGGGAATCCCCATTTATAGTGTATGTCATGCTCCCTCAGGATTCTGGAGAACTGGGAAAATTCTCTTCTTTTTGCCAGAGTTGCAGCAGACAGGTCCTGGAACACCTTTAAATCATTAAATTCATCTGGGAGGATAGGGTTATCCCTCAGTATCTGGAGCACTGCTTCCTTTGTTTTATAAAAATGCAGTCGTGCCAGCATGTCCCTGGGCAGAGTGGGGTCGATACCTTTAGGTTTAGAGATTCTATGAATTCTATCCACTATGAGATCTCTTTCTGTGTGTTCTGGAAGCAGTAGTTGGAGAAACTTGTGCAAGAAATCTGGCAGCTCTTTATCAGCTACTGACACAGGAATGCCCCTAATTTTAAGATTCTTCCTTCTGGATCTATTTTCCAGATCCCCAAGCTTGTTTTTCAGTATTCCCACCTCCTCCTCTAGTGCTGTGTTAGCTTCAATCAGATCATTGTGTGACTGAGCAAGTTCGGCCATTTTAGACTCCACATGGTCTGTACGGTCCCCCAGTGATTTGATTTCCTCTTTAACTTCTTTAATCATGTTCTTAAGATCCCTGAAATCCTCCTGCAGTGATGACCTCAGAGAACTGAACATGGCTTGCAGCCTTTCGTCTGTGAGAGGAGTGCCTGTGACACTGCTTCCCCCCGTCTCTTCCTGGTGTAAGGGAGACACTGCAGCAGCAGACATCTTCTGAGGAGAGGGGGATCCCCTATCCCTGGGATAAAAGTCAGTCAGCTTTGCCGGGGGGCCAGATTTCCGGGGTCTACCCTTTGGCATACTGTGCAGGGGGGATTACTCACTGTTTCAGAGGAGAGTTCTCAGCGATTTGAAGCAGGTTTGAGCCAGTTTGTACAGCCACAGCACAGAGCTTCACTCTTAAGCAGCCATTGCCTTCAGCATGCAGGCCACACCGCGAGGGTTAATTTTTGATATACCTGCAAACCTTAGAAGGCGGGGGTTGCCTTCATGGCAGTCCTGCATGTGCTTTATTAGTCGGGGTGACCCAATCCCAGATGTTATGGACTTAAAATATTCCCTGAACCTGACAAAGTGGCCGGATTGTTTTCCCTATGTAGAAATGCTGACAAGGGCAGAAAATAGCGTACATTAAAAAATTAGATTTACATGTGATGAAATCATTTACTTTAATAAATTCACTACCGATTTTCACGGTATCCCCCGTGTAGCGATATTCACAAAAGGGGCAGTTACCACATTTAAAGTTACCTGTGGCTCTTTTATTATTTAACCATGTTTTTTCTTTTTTGGTGGTATAGCGATTTTTTACTAGTATGTCGTTCAGGTTTTTACTCCTTCTATAGGAAATTAGAGGGCCAGCAGCGGCTATGTCTGCAAGGTCTTTGTCGTTTCTTATTAAATGCCAATTTTTTCTAATGCTTGCTTTTATGGCTTCATACATGGGGCTGAACTTAAAATTAAAGACGCATTGGCCTACTATAGAAGAGTTTTTATTTTTATTCTTATTTCTATGTTGTGTTTTTCTGTGCGATACTGTTTTTTCGTCAGCTGCGTCAATTACTGAAACTGGATATCCACGCTCTGACAGACGTTTTTTCAGATCTGAGGCTTGTTGAATAAATTTATCACAATTATTATTTACCTTTTTGAGACGTAGAAACTGACTATACAGTTAGGTCCAGAAATATTTGGACAGTGACACAATTTTCGCGAGTTGGGCTCTGCATGCCACCACATTGGATTTGAAATGAAACCTCTACAACAGAATTCAAGTGCAGATTGTAACGTTTAATTTGAAGGTTTGAACAAAAATATCTGATAGAAATTGTAGGAATTGTACACATTTCTTTACAAACACTCCACATTTTAGGAGGTCAAAAGTAATTGGACAAATAAACCAAACCCAAACAAAATATTTTTATTTTCAATATTTTGTTGCGAATCCTTTGGAGGCAATCACTGCCTTAAGTCTGGAACCCATGGACATCACCAAACGCCGGGTTTCCTCCTTCTTAATGCTTTGCCAGGCCTTTACAGCCGCAGCCTTCAGGTCTTGCTTGTTTGTGGGTCTTTCCGTCTTAAGTCTGGATTTGAGCAAGTGAAATGCATGCTCAATTGGGTTAAGATCTGGTGATTGACTTGGCCATTGCAGAATATTCCACTTTTTTGCACTCATGAACTCCTGGGTAGCTTTGGCTGTATGCTTGGGGTCATTGTCCATCTGTACCATGAAGCGCCGTCCGATCAACTTTGCAGCATTTGGCTGAATCTGGGCTGAAAGTATATCCCGGTACACTTCAGAATTCATCCGGCTACTCTTGTCTGCTGTTATATCATCAATAAACACAGGTGACCCAGTGCCATTGAAAGCCATGCATGCCCATGCCATCATGTTGCCTCCACCATGTTTTACAGAGGATGTGGTGTGCCTTGGATCATGTGCCGTTCACTTTCTTCTCCAAACTTTTTTCTTCCCATCATGCTGGTACAGGTTGATCTTTGTCTCATCTGTCCATAGAATACTTTTCCAGAACTGAGCTGGCTTCATGAGGTGTTTTTCAGCAAATTTAACTCTGGCCTGTCTATTTTTGGAATTGATGAATGGTTTGCATCTAGATGTGAACCCTTTGTATTTACTTTCATGGAGTCTTCTCTTTACTGTTGACTTAGAGACAGATACACCTACTTCACTGAGAGTGTTCTGGACTTCAGTTGATGTTGTGAACGGGTTCTTCTTCACCAAAGAAAGTATGTGGCGATCATCCACCACTGTTGTCATCCATGGACGCCCAGGCCTTTTTGAGTTCCCAAGCTTACCAATCAATTCCTTTTTTCTCAGAATGTACCCGACTGTTGATTTTGCTACTCCAAGCATGTCTGCTATCTCTCTGATGGATTTTTTCTTTTTTTTCAGCCTCAGGATGTTCTGCTTCACCTCAATTGAGAGTTCATTAGACCGCATGTTGTCTGGTCACAGCAACAGCTTCCAAATGCAAAACCACACACCTGTAATCAACCCCAGACCTTTTAACTACTTCATTGATTACAGGTTAACGAGGGAGACGCCTTCAGAGTTAATTGCAGCCCTTAGAGTCCCTTGTCCAATTACTTTTGGTCCCTTGAAAAAGAGGAGGCTATGCATTACAGAGCTATGATTCCTAAACCTTTTCTCCGATTTGGATGTGAAAACTCTCATATTGCAGCTGGGAGTGTGCACTTTCAGCCCATATTATATATATAATTGTATTTCTGAACATGTTTTTGTAAACAGCTAAAATAACAAAACTTGTGTCACTGTCCAAATATTTCTGGACCTAACTGTATGGGAGCGATTTTCTGGTGTGGGACGGGTGTGCGCTATTATAATGTAGTAAAGCATTCACTGCGGTGGGTTTTCTATAAATCTCTCTAATAATAGTGCCTTCCTTCACTGTCAATCTGACATCCAGGAAATCTAATTCCTGACAGCCAAAGTTGAAAGTGAAAAGCATGTTATAACAGTTGATGTTATTTAAATATGCCACGAAGTCCATAAATTGTTGTTCTGTCCTGTCCCACACCAGAAAAGTGCTGGAAATGGGGGAAACAAAGGCGCAATAGGGTCTTACCCGGTAATAACCGTGTGAAGATGTAAATAGGTACACTCACCTGGAGCGGTTGTGCCAGTCACAACCCCTTATAGAGCATATGAGTGTCCGCGTGGTTCAAGCAGCGGCCCCGTAAAGACGTAGTAGAAATAATATATATATACACATATATATATGAGAATCGGGTTTTAGCTGCGCTAAGAAACCACTGTTGTCAGGATGTAAATTAAAAATCTCTTTTTATTATTATCTTTTTATTTATTTTTATTTTTTTTTTATATTTATTTTTTTTTTATTACAGCATTCCAGGAATGCTGTAATAAAAAGAGATTTTTAATTTACATCCTGACAACAGTGGTTTCTTAGCGCGGCTAAAACCCGATTCTCATATATATGTATATATATATTTTTTTTCTACTACACCAGAAAAGTGTCATCCACATACCTTGCATATTTTTGTGTGTGTCTCAAACAACGATTTTTTATACTGTAAATAAGATCTTCTTCCAAAGCGGCCAGAAAAAGATTTGCAAAAATGCAAGCTGCGGGGGTACCCATCGCGTTACCCCCGCATTGCAAGAACCACTGGTCGTCAAATTTGAATATAGAAATCAGAAACCATTCAAAAAACCCACTGAGATAGGTGAAACACAATGTACAATAGGCCCTCTGGGATTCTTTGAGGATAATGCAGACTCTGCGGTAAATAATAGAGATGCCTTGTTGCTTCTTAGCCTTTCAGATCCTATGGATTCAGACACCGAATCCTCTCTATCAGTAAATACAGCAACGGAGATTAATTTAGAGGGGGACCTTGCTCCTTCCTTTTTTAAGAAGGGAGTAAAGTCCACTTTCTGCCCCCCTGTGACACCAGGAAACAACATTGATTTATTTCAAGAACTGGTAATAAAAGGATCTGGAAGCCCTAAGATACCCCCCCGCCTGCCCAAAATCTGACTATAAAAGAAAAAAATGCATTGAATACTTTAAAATCTTGGCACGATGTTGTAATCCGCAGGGCGGACAAGGGGGGTGCCACTGTTCTTTTGACTAGGGAGGCATATGTAACAGAAGCAAAAAAACAGCTTAAAGGGGTGGTTCACCCATTTTTTTTATTTTCTGTAGGAGTTATACTTACCTTTCTAGGCGTCTTCTCCATTGCCTTGTGTTTCCATTTCTGGCACTCTGAAGTCCCGGCATTTCCGGGCTCTCAAACAAGACGGGTACGTCACAGGATGCCGGCGCCACTCAGATTGAGTGACAGGGCTGTGGGCGGTGACTACCGCACGTCACAGCTCAGCATCGAGGGGAGGATCCGGAGGAAGTCAGTGTGGAGCCGGCTAAGCGTCCTGCAGATGGAGAGGAACGGGGCGCCAGTGTGCAGTACAGGGGGGGGGGTCTTCAGCTGAATCCCCCCTGCACGTAAGTATGTGCTCACACTGTCCACCCGCCCGCTCTGCTGCGATGTCAGGAGAGCGGCCGGTGTCGGGCAGTGTGATCATCTGCTCCTCCCAGCTGCAAGACACTGACAGGCATGTCACCGCTGTGCTCTGCCATCTGTCCTGCTGCATGGGACCAACTGTCTGCACTCTGTCACCTGCACCACAAGTCACAGAGTGGAGACAGTTGGTGACAGAGCACCTCTCCCCCCCCCCTCTTCTTTCCCCACTCTCTTCTCCCCCCCTCTCTCTCTTCTCCCCCCCTCTCTCTCTTCTCCCCCCCCTCTCTCTCTTCTCCCCCCCTGCTCTCTTCTCACCCCCTCGCTCTCTTCTCACCCCCTCGCTCTCTTCTCACCCCCTCGCTATCTTCTCACCCCCTCTCGCTATCTTCTCACCCCCTCTCGCTATCTTCTCACCCCCTCTCGCTATCTTCTCACCCCCTCTCGCTCTCTTCTCCCCCCTCTCGCTCTCTTCTCCCCCCTCTCGCTCTCTTCTCCCCCCTCTCGCTCTCTTCTCCCCCCTCTCGCTCTCTTCTCCCCCCTCTCGCTCTCTTCTCCCCCCTCTCGCTCTCTTCTCCCCCCCCCCGCTCGCTCTCTTTTCCTCGCTCTCTCCTGGCATGGTCAGTACAGAAATCTCTCCATCGTGGAGGGGTGAGAGGGAGTAATAAACATGGAGTCCCTACTGTGTCTGTGTATTTATTTCTAATAAAGTATTTTTCTCTGTGTGATGTCTTTTTTTTTTTTTTTAAAACCCTTTGTTGGAGATTCTTAATGGCCAGGTTAAACTTGGCCTGACATTAAGAATCTCGGGCTTTATACCAGCTGGTAAAACATAGCTGGTATTAACCCCTTATTACCCAGCGTGCCACCTGCCACCAGGGCCACTGGAAGAGTTGGATACAGCGCCTGAAGATGGCGCTTCTATGAAAGCGCCATTTTCTGGGGTGGCTGCGGACTGCAATTCGCAGTGGGGGTGCCCAGAAAGCTTGGGCACCCTTCACTGTGGATTCCAATCCCCAGCTGCCTAGTTGTACCCGGCTGGACACTAAAATTAGGAGAAGCTCACGTCATTTTTTTTTTTAAATTTCATGAAATTCATGAAATAATTAAAAAAAAGGGCTTCTCTATATTTTTGGTTCCCAGCCGGGTACAACTAGGCAGCTGGGGGTTGGGGGCAGCCCGTAGCTGCCTGCTGTACCTGGCTAGCATACAAAAATATGGCGAAGCCCACGTCATTTTCTTAAAAACGTTTTCAGGGAAAAACCTTTATAAAAAAAAAAATACTTCCCTGCATTTCTATTGCCAGTGAAAGTAACACCAAGCAGCGGGGGCTAGCAGCCAGTAGCTGCTTTGGTTACCCTTAGCAATAGAAAATGCAGCGGGAGCCCACAAACAATGTGATTTTTTTGTTTTTTTATTTTTAATGAATTTTTTTAAAAAAAAATCGGCATGGGCTTCGCCCATCGAGCACCAGAGCATTTTACTTCTCATTCATCCCAAGTAATCAGATGACTCCAGTGTCGGCCGATTACTTGTTCTATGTCCCCCTGCATCCATCGCAGCGTGTACAGGCTGTGAGGTCAGCGGAGTGGAGACAGTGACATGCTCTGCTCTGACACATAGTGTGCTGCATGTCACTATCTTTCTCTACTCTAGCACTTGTTGTGCAGGTGACCGGATGCTACATGTCACTAACTGTCTCCACTATGGGACTTGTTGTGCAGGTGAGAGTGTATACAGTTGGTACTATGCAGCAGAAATCACAGAGTGGGGCAGTTAGTGACATGTATCATCCGGTCACCTGCACAACAAGTCCCAGAGTGGATACAGTGACATGCAGCACACTATGTGTCAGAGCAGAGCATGTCACCAACTTGCTCTGCTCTGTCACCTGCGGTGCTGCATGTCACGTTTTTGCCGCGATTTGGTGCCTTTTTTGCTGCGTTTTTGCTCACTGCGTTTTTAATCAGTGCACAATGCCATTAAAGATTGTTGATGAAAAAAAAAAAGTTCTGATGTCATTTCCTTATTCAAAATGTTCATTGTATGCAGGAGAGCAGACAGCAGCTGAGGAACTACAAGGCTCAGCATCCTGCATCCAGGACTGTATGCAGTTTTTTACCCAAAAAGAAAAAAAAAATGACATGGGCTTCGCCATATTTTTGTATGCTAGCCGGGTACAGCAGGCAGGTACGGGCTTGCCCCCAACCCCCAGCTGCCTATTTGTACCCGGCTGGGAACCAAAAATATAGAAAAGCCCTTTTTTTTTAATTATTTCATGAATTTCATGAAATAATTTTAAAAAAAAATGACGTGAGCTTCGCCTAATTTTAGTGTCCAGCCGGGTACAACTAGGCAGCTGGGGATTGGAATCCACAGTGAAAAGTGCCCAAGCTTTCTGGGCACCCCCACTGCGAATTGCAGTCCGCAGCCACCCCAGAAAATGGCGCTTTCATAGAAGCGCCATCTTCTGGAGCTGTATCCAACTCTCCAGCTGCCCTGATGCCGGGTGGCTAGCTAGGTAATAATGGAGTTAGGGCTAGCTGTATATTATCAGCTAGCCCTAAGCCCGAAATTCATGGTGTCACGCCAATATTAGACATGGCCACCATGAATTTCTAGTAATGATAAAAAAAAAAACAACACACAGAAAAATATTTTTATTAGAAATAAAACACAACACAATTAGTGACTCCATCTTTATTGAAATAAACCCCCCTCCGCAGTAATCCTGGGTTAGGGTCCCGCGCCGTCCAATCCGGATCCAATATCATCTGATCGGTTTGCTGGAAGGCAAAGCGATCAGATGATGTGTCAGGTTAAACTACGTGAATCACATCACACATCAGCTGATTGTATAAAAGCCGATTATACAATCAGCTGATGCATCAGTGCAAAAAAAAAAAAAAAAAAAAAAATACTCACGTCTGTGCTGATTACCGGCAGCTCCTGGAGCGGAGTCTGATCCTGGCCCATCACTGCAGCAGCTGCCGGTAATCAGCTGATGAAGTCCCCTGACGGCAGGATCAGCTGATAGCCGGCCGGGCGCGAAGAAGCCGGCGACACCACGAGAATCGATCAGCTGATGCGTCAGGTGACTGCATCAGGTGATCCACGGCCAGGTCCTGCAAGCAAGGTCCTGCCCCGGGGAGACTGCACACAGCCAGAGCGGCGGTACCGAGACAGGGGCTGGAAGCAGGCATGGCACCGGGACCCTGCAGACAGGTGAGTATGACATACACACACACATACACACTGTATATATACACACACACACTGTATATACGCACACACTGTATATACACATACACTGTATATACGCACACACACTGTATATACGCACACACACTGTATATACACACACTGTATATATGCACACACACTGTATATACACATACACTGTATATACGCGCACACACACTTTCTTCCCCTGGCTGTGCAGAGCTGCTGCTGTCTGTGTGATTGATGATCTCAGTGCATCCACTGGGAAGAGGCAGGGAGGAGGGTTTGGGTGGGAGCAGAGTGGGTGTATTAGACACAATGGGTGTGTTAGATAATTCTGGGACTTGTAGGAACTGAACACAGGAAGTCAGAGGAGAGATTAACCCCATCAGAGCTGGAGCCAGCAATGACCGTGTGCTGCTAGTGCACAATAAAAGGTAATTTTGCTGAAAAAACATAATAGATGTGTTGAGGGGCACATATTAGCAAGATTTATCAGAAAAAAAATCGGTTTTGGTAACTGGACAACTTCTTTAACACTGAAGTGTATAAAAAATTACCTAGTGACCCTACGTGGTCATATATTAATAAACTAAGAAGCTTTCTACATAAAAGTGTCAGTACAGGTATTCTGACCAAAAAAACTGCTGAAAAATTGCTTCCTTTACATCCAACAAAACCCCATTGGTACTATCTGCCTAAAATCCTTAAGAACAGTGCCGCCCCCCCTGGTCGCCCCATAGTTTCGGGGATAGGTTCAGTCACTAAACCACTATCACATTACCTTGAATGGCTCCTAAAATCTCTGACCAAATTAATTCTATCATATTTAAAAGACACAGGCGACTTTATTAATATGTTGGAGGATTTTCAGTGGCAAGAAGGCTTTCATCTAGCTTCGCTAGATATAGAAAGCCTGTATACTCGCATTCCACAAGATCTAGGGGTAAAAACCAAAAAAAAGGTTTTGACTAACTTTAACCAGAATCCTGCCCTGACAGACTTTATAACTGAGGCTTTTAATTTTATTCTTCATCATAACGCTTTCAAATTTAACAACCAGTGGTTCTTGCAATGCGGGGGTACCGCGATGGGTACCCCCACAGCTTGCATTTTTGCAAATCTTTTTCTGGTCGCTTTGGAAGAAGATCTTATTTACAGTATAAAAAAATCCTTTTTTGAGACACATAAAAAAATATGCAAGGTATGTGGATGACGATTTTCTGGTGTGGGACGGGACAGAACAACAATTTATGGACTTTGTGGCATATTTAAATAACATCAACTGTTATAACATGCTTTTCACTTTCCGCTTTGGCAGTCAGGAATTAGATTTCCTGGATGTCAGATTGACAGTGAAGGAAGGCACTATTATTAGAGAGATTTATAGAAAACCCACTGCAGTGAATGCTTTACTGCATTATAATAGCGCACACCCGTCCCACACCAGAAAATCGCTCCCATATAGTCAGTTTCTGCGTCTCAAAAAGGTAAATAATAATTGTGATAAATTTATTCAACAAGCCTCAGATCTGAAAAAACGTCTGTCAGAGCGTGGATATCCAGTTTCAGTAATTGACGCAGCCTACGAAAAAACAGTATCGCACAGAAAAACACAACATAGAAATAAGAATAAAAATAAAAACTCTTCTATAGTAGGCCAGTGCATCTTTAATTTTAAGTTCAGCCCCATGTATGAAGCCATAAAAGCAAGCATTAGAAAAAATTGGCATTTAATAAGAAACGACAAAGACCTTGCAGACATAGCCGCTGCTGGCCCTCTAATTTCCTATAGAAGGAGTAAAAACCTGAACGACATACTAGTAAAAAAATCGCTATACCACCAAAAAAGAAAAAACATGGTTAGATAATAAAAGAGCCACAAGTAACTTTAAATGTGGTAACTGCCCCTTTTGTGAATATCGCTACACAGGGGATACCGTGAAAATCGGTAGTGAATTTATTAAAGTAAATGATTTCATCACATGTAAATCTAATTTTTTAGTTTACGCTATTTTCTGCCCATGTCAGAATTTCTACATAGGGAAAACAATCCGGCCATTTTATGTCAGGTTCAGGGAACATTTTGGCCCTGTGTCCACGGTGCGTTTTTTCATGAGTTTCTGCAGCGTTTTCAACTGCACCTTTTTAGTGCCCAAATGGCTGCGTTTTGATTTCCCAGCAAAGTCTAGGGTTTTCCTGTGCCCACCATGCAGTTCAAAATGCTGCGTTTAATTTGCATATTTTGTGGCAAAAACCATGCGTTTTAAAAAGCAGCATGTCAATTGTTTTTGCCATTTGAGGTGCGTTTAGATAACATAGAAGTCAATGAGAAGCAGGGAGTAACCAAGAAACATCAAAATTCCAGCGTTTTACCTGCTTTTTAGGTGCAGAAAATATGCGTTTTGGACTACTAAAACGCATGCTTTTTGCACATCAAAATAATGATTTCATATGTCCCTTTACACACACACATAGTCCGACAATTTATGTAAAGAAAAATATCATTTTATTGCTATATTTCCGTTTTTTATTAAATAACCGCTATAATTCTATTACCGTATTTTTCGCTTTATAAGGCGCACTTTTCCTCCCCAAAGCGGTACCGGGGGGGGGGGGTTCCTGTCTGAGGCGATCGGTCGGCCGGGTGCCTGTACTTGCGTGCGGCGGCAGCCGGGTACCCGTGGCTGTGTGCGGGCGGCAGCGGGTGCTGTGTGGGGTCGGCAGCCGGGTACCTGTGCTTGCATGCGGTGGCAGCCGGGTACCCATGGCTGTGTGCGGGCGGCAGCCGGGTGCTGTGTGCGAGCGGCAGTCGGGTGCCCTCACACAGGCACCCGGCTGCCGCCCTCACACAGTCACCCAGCTGCCGCCCGCACACAGCCATGGGTACCCGTCTGCCACCGCACGCAAGCACAGGTACCCGGCGGCTTGTACGCAGGGTGGGCGGGCAGCCTGCTGGCTGCCACTCTGTGCATGCGGGGCGGGCGGCTGTGCAGCATGTTACCAGTTGTCCGCGGTCCCACTTTCAAATGATGGCGCTCTTGGATGAGAGCTCCATCTGCGCATGCGCTGCTCCGGGAGTCACCGCGTGCGCAGATGGAGCCCTTGGATGAGAGCTCCATCTGCGCATGCGTTGCTCCGGGCGACATTACTTGAATCGGGACCGCGGACACACTCCACCACTGAGCAGTCCCTGCCGCTGCCACCACTGAGCAGTCGCCACCGCTCCCACCACTGAGCCGTCGCCGCCGCTGCCACCACTGAACCGGGACCGCGGACACACTCCACCACTGAGCAGTCCCTGCCGCTGCCACCACTGAGCAGTCACCGCCGCTCCCACCACTGAGCCGTCGCCGCCGCGCTGCCACCACTGAACCGGGACCGCGGACACACTCCACCACTGAGCAGTCCCTGCCGCTGCCACCACTGAGCAGTCGCCGCCGCTCCCACCACTGAGCCGTCGCCGCCGCTGCCACCACTGAACCGGGACCGCGGACACACTCCACCACTGAGCAGTCCCTGCCGCTGCCACCACTGAGCAGTCGCCGCCGCTGCCACCACTGAGCCGTCGCCGCTGCCACCACTGAACTGGGACCGCGGAAACTCACTGCACCGGCCTGCTGCACGGCTCACCCGCCACGCTGCTGCCGCCACCACGGACCCCACGGCTCCTGCCACCGCGGACGCCACGGCACCTGCAACCACGGACCCCGCTGCCACTGACCTGCCGCGCCTGCCAGCACAACCTGTGCCTCCTGTGACCCCGCTTCACCACCACTGCTGCCCCCCTCCGGTAAGAGAACACCGGAGTATAAGACGGACCCCATTTTTTTTTACCTTTTTTTATGTCTAAGTTTGGGGTGCGTCTTATATTCCGGTGCGTCTTATAAAGCGAAAAATACGGTAAATCTTGCTATTTTATTTTTTTTCATACAAATATTTGTGTCCCTTTTTTTTCTCTTTTTTCATTTTGTTTGACTGTTGTAACTTTATTTATCATTGTCTTGATGTTCAAAACGCATGTGTCAAAGTGCATTTGAAAAAGCATCTAAAAAGCGCTAAAAACGCACCAAATACGCGGCAAATACGCATGCGTTTTCAGCTCTAAAGTTCTGCAAAAGGCAACTTTGGCTAATTCAATTAAGGACAAAACGTGCATTTAGAACTGCAGGTAGGGAAAAGCAACGTGGACACATAGCCTTTAAGTCCATAACATCTGGGATTGGATCACCCTGACTAATAAAGCACATGCAGGACTGCCATGAAGGCAACCCCCGCCTTCTAAGGTTTGCAGGTATATCAAAAATTAACCCTCGTGCTACTGGAGGTGACACCCATCGATTCCTACTTCAAAAGGAATCCAGAGTGATTATGGATTTAAAAGCTCTCGGCCCCCTTGGCATGAATGAAAAGAATGACTTATCTGTCTTTTTATAAAAAAAAACTAGTTTACAGAACCGGATTCACTGTTCGAGTGTATTATATGTATCTTTCTCTAGCAATATTCTGAATAATAATACCCTTACTTATGTTAGAAAAATGCATGTCCTACCTTGCTCCTTGCAGCTGGTGCTGTTTATTTAAATTTATTCTAATCACTTGATGACTCAGGATCTGTGTTACTCTGAAAAAGAGACTGATCCTTGGTCTCACTTCACTGGACCCGTGGAAGCACTAAGGTGCGAAACGGCTCGCAGTCGTCCGGCGTTGTGTGCCTAATCCTCCCCCTCCCCACCACCTGTACCCCTTGGCATGAATTTGGATTAAAGAAATTCTGCATTTGGATTCCGCTGAGTGCTGCCTTTTCTATCTTTGTCTGGATACAAAGATAACACAAAGATCAATACATGATATGACTATACAAAACAAAAATTTAAAATTTGTATACAATACAAAAGGAATTTTCCAAAAAGTGAAAAACTGTGAAAAATAAATAGGAATAAATGAGTATGATAAGGAAATGTAAATGTAGATGGATGTAGTATGTGTATAAAGAGGGATTATATGTGTACAAAAGGGATTGAAGTGTTATAATTATTACACTTCAATCCCTTTTGTATATTATGCCGAATACACTTCCCATTCTAACTTTGCTCCTCATCTTATCTTCCCCCTCCTTTTACATTCACACATGTAAATATACACATATTTACACGGTCTATGGCTGTTCCTATATTAAACTACCCTGTACATTTATCTCTTTATACACATACGATATCCATCTACAATTACATTTCCTTATCATACTCATTTATTCCTATTTTATTTCACTACTCCACATTAGTCGTACTCAATTACTCAATTACCACCTCTTTGCTCCCCTACATATACAGTTTACACTAATATTCTAAACACATACCCCATCCATCATCCCACATAAAAATACTAATCATTCCCACTCTTTTTCCTGTTCCTTTCAGCTTACTTCTCACTTTTCAATTCTTTTTTCTTTCTTTTCTTTCTCCCTTCCCCCCCCCTTTTTCTTTCCCTGTTTTTCTTCCTTCATACATATTTTACTAACATCTAAACTATGTTTTTTTCTGTGAATCAAATATTGTTTATTATATAAGAAATATTATTTTTCACAGTTTTTCACTTTTTGGAAAATTCCTTTGTATTGTATACACATTTTAAATTTTTGTTTTGTATATTCATATCATGTATTGGTCTTTGTGTTATCTTTGTATACAGTGCTACTGAGGAAGGTCCATATTGGATCGAAAACGTTCTGTTATGCTCATTAAATAAATACACGTTGCAGCCAATTTTGGGAGTGCCTTGTATTCTTCTGTTGACATAAGGCCTTGGAACCTGAAGCGCACCCCAACATTTACTATCATCTGCACGGAGGAAGTGCCATTTACTTCTTGTTGAAACTGAGCTGCGACATGGTGGCCAAAACAATACAGCGGTTTAACAAGGCAGGTTCCGCTAAGAACAGGCCTCACCATGGTTGACCAAAGAAGTTGAGTTCATGTGCTCAGCATCATATCCAGAGATTGTCTTTTCAAAATTGACGTATTGTGAAGGTAAGTCTGGGCTATGGGTCGTTTGTCCAAATGTGAAAATGATCTGTGTATGTAAATAATCAAAATATAGATGTTGTTGCATAATTATTTGTGTGTCAATATGATAATCGCACAGACGCTATAATATGATTCTAAGATGTGTGTACAGTAAGGTGTTAATGGAGATAACGAAGCCAGAATGCACAATACACAAAGAAGTGTTCATAAACATACTGAGAGAATTTTATAATCATGATTTTCTCACCACCTGGAATGAGGGATGTAAGCTGTGGGATGTCACTCCTTGTTCTTGCTTCAAGGTCGAAGTCGAATGTTATATTGTATAATCACGAGTCTTTTTAACCCCTTCACGACCTTGGATGGATCTATCCGTCCAGGATCGTGTCCCGTTAAGCCCCGCCCCCTGCCGCGGGCAGGCGGCGTGGATCGGCACACATATCAGCTGTTTTCAACAGCTGACATGTGTGCCTGCTAGCCGCGGGTGGAATCGCTTCCACCCGCGGCCATTAACCCCTTAAATCTTGCTGCCAAAGTCTGGCAGCAAGATCTAAATGCGCACGGCCATGTTTTTTACTTACCGCCGCCCCCACCGGAAGTCACGTGTGTTATCACGTGACTATCGGTGGTTGCCATCGTAGCACAGGGTCATGTGATGACGCCTGCAGCTACGAAGTTTCACTTTCGTTTTCCCTCAGCCGAGAGCAGAGGGAAAAACAAAGTGACTGAATCTGCTGTTTACAGCTGTATTGCTGTGATCAGCAGATAGATAATAGCGATCGGATTGCTGATCGCTTTAGCCCCCTAGGGGGACTAGTAAAATAAAAAAAAAAAAAGTAAAAAAAAAAGTTTTAAAAAATAAAAAAAAAAACAAAACCTAAAAGTTCAAATCACCCCCCTTTCCCCCCATTGAAAATTAAAGGGTTAAAAAATAAATAAATATACACATATTTGGTATCGCCGCGTTCAGAAATGCCCGATCAAAATATAAAATCAATTAATCTGATTGGTAAACGTAGTGGCAAAAAAATTCCAAACGCCAAAATTACGTTTTTTGGTCGCCGCAAGTTTTACGCAAAATGCAATAACAGGCGATCAAAACGTAGCATGTGCGCAAAAATGGTACCATTATAAACGTCAGCTCGAGATGCAAAAAAATAAGCCATCACTGAGCCATAGATCCCAAAAAATAAGAACGCTACGTGTTTTGGAAAATGGCGCAAAACGTGCGCCACTTTTATTGGACAAACTTGTGATTTTTTTTAACCCCTTAGATACATGTAAACCTATACATGTTTGGTGTCTACAAACTTGCACCGACCTGAGGCATCACATAGATACATCAGTTTTATCATATAGTGAACACGGTGAATAAAACATCCCAAAAACTATTGTGTGATCACACTTTTTTTGCAGTTTTTTTACACTTGGAATTTATTTGCTGTTTTCCAGTACAATAGATGGTAAAACCTATGGTTTCATTTAAAAGTACAATTCGTCCCGCAAAAAGCAAACCCTCATATGGCAAGATTGACGGAATAATAAAAAAGTTACGGCTCTCGGAAGAAAAGGAGCAAAAAACAAAAACGCAAAAACGGAAAGTGCCCGGGGACTGAAGGGGTTAATACACGAGACAGAAGCCTGCTTTTGCTCAAACAATCAACACGTCTCATTGTCTGATTCATTAATATCTGCGCAGATTTGATTTGAACTCCGACCTCTGTGACCCAGACGAGGGACCCCATTTTGTGGTCTCCCCTAAATTCCCAACTTTGAAAGAATGAGTGCTGCCAGCATTGCTGCAGAGGTTGAAAGGGGGTCAGCCTCTAAATGCTCAGACTAAATGCCACACACTGCATTAAGTTGGTCTTCATGGCTGTCATCCCAAAACGAAGCCTCTTCTAAAGATGATGCACAAGAAAACCTGGAAACAGTTTGCTGAAGACAAGCAGACAAAGGACATGGATCACTGGGACCATGTCCTGTGGTTTAATAAGACCAAGATACATTTATTTTGTTCAGATGGTGTCAAGCGTACTTGAAAATAATGGAGGCCACACAAAATATTGACACTATGGGCACAATTTGTCCATTTTCACTTAGGGGTGTACTCACTTTCGCTGCCAGCGGTTTAAACATTAATGGCTGTGTTGAGTTATTAAGAGGACACACCAAATATACACTGTTATACAAGCTGTAGACCAGAGGTCTCACACACGCGGCCCCCGAGGCTGCTTGTTGCGGCCCGACTGCCCGCAGACCCCGTGACAATCGCGTTACTATGCAGGGGGGCGGTGCGGGCTGGGCTTTACTACAGTTGATGCATTTGCGGCACAGCGCAGGCTAGGAGCTCTCTGCACTATACTAATCAGGACCGAAACAATCGCGGTCGCAGGGTTCGCCACACAGGAGTCACAGGAGGCAGGAGCCATTCTGGAGCTCACACATGTCCCGGCTACTTAAGCAGTTGCTTATTCCCTGCTCTCCACGTCCATAACCTCGCCCACCTCTTTCCACTGAAGCCGATGCTGAGAGGTGGGAGAGATTATGGTCACAGTGATCACTCGGCCACTGGCTTTGAGCATCTGCTGGGCGATGGATTCCTCACTGGGCCCCTGAGTCTCTTCCCCAGCATACAGCACATATGCTGCATGCTTCATCCATGAGGAGAGGGGAGAAATGCTGAGAACAGCCATCCCCACACTCACTGCTCCGGAGCCTCGCAGGAGTAAGCCCCACCTACCGGGAGTAAGCCCCGCCCTCGGCACGGAGCTGCTATGAAGTCTCAGGCCTGTGCAGGGAGTGCTGCAGAAATGAGAGACTTCTGAGGAGTTTGTATCCCTCTCTCCTGCACTGCCATTGCTCTGTAGTTGGCAGTAGCAGGAGGTTACGAGAAACCACTAGAGACAATACCTCTATAAAAATATCTTTATTATAAAAATTAAAATACGACACCATGTGTCTTGGATAACATAAATGACATGGACAGTGTGCTAGTGAAAGATCAGATGAAAGACAGGATGGTGTGAGGAAAAATCCTGATAGAAAAATAGCTAGATAGTGTTTAGAGGGGACTGAATTAAATCCTCCACTTGCCCTTCCTGTCAACGGAGGGTATCATAATTTTTAGGGTACCCCCCGCTCCAAGTGGCTGACCCTCACTATCCCTGTTATTCACTGGCCTAATCCCTCCACCAAGAAACCAGGTGCAATAAGTGAATCGAACCAAGACAAGGACAATGACATAAATGCATTGAATAAATTGGTTCCTAGACTGGACCAGGTTTTCCAGTCACTGCAGCAAAATGGAATGGTTAGGACTGAGCCGGTGGTTCCACCAAATGTGTTTGAACCTCCCGCTCTCCCGACGCGTTTCCCTCCTTCCTAACTAGGTAGTAAGGGGTTCATCAGGGGTATTTTGCCAAGGACACCTGAAACCAAGACAAAAGAGATGTCGTTCAATAGAAAATAAATGCCGGTGCCTGACTAAGCCTCATATATGCATATAGCTTACTTAGAAGGTAGTTCCTAGGGCTGTTTATTATATGAAGTAACATATGCTGTGTACCTCCTCTTACGATACCTGAGGAGACGATTGTATCTCTCTACACAAACAAAATGGAGAAAAGTGGAGCACTAATTATTGGATAAATGATAGGCCAGGTAGTTTGAATATAAGAGGGCGGTTACTCACTCCCATTGAATGCTCCCATGTGGTATATTGGCATTGATACTTGGCTTCTTTTCCCTCAGGTGTCTTCTGCTTTCTTACATCTGTGAAAGAATTAGGTCCAGCTAACTGCTCTGCATCCTTTTGGCTTGGACAAGGTATAGATCTATGATGTGTCCGTCCAGCTACCTACTCCGTTAGGGACATGTGATGAAGATAATTTTCTCTCCTTTTTCTCCACTTTTCTCCATTTTGTTTGTGTAGAGAGATACAATCGTCTCCTCAGGTATCGTAAGAGGAGGTACACAGCATATGTTACTTCATATAATAAACAGCCCTAGGAACTACCTTCTAAGTAAGCTATATGCATATATGAGGCTTAAGCTGGTGTCACACTAAGCGACAGCGACAACGACGTCGCTGTTACGTCACCATTTTCGGTGACGTAACAGCGACCTTGTAAGTCGCTGTTATGATCGCTGCTTAGCTGTCAAACACAGCAGAAGCAGCGATCATAACGTCGCTACATGTGCAGAGAGCAGGGAGCCGCGCTTAGCGCTGGCTCCTTGCTCTCCTAGGTACAGTACACATCGGGTTAATTAACCCGATGTGTGCTGCAGCTACATGTCACAGTGCAGAGAGCAAGGAGCCGCGGGCACTGCTTACCGCTGGCTCCTTGCTCTCCTTGCTACAGTATACATCGGGTTAATTACCCAATGCATACTGCAGCCACATGTCACAGTGCAGGAGCCGGCGCTGGCAGCAAGAGCGGAGGCTGGTAACCAGCGTAAACATCGGGTAACCAGGGAAAGGTCTTCCCTTGGTTACCCGATGTTTACGCTGGTTACAGCTTACCGCAGCTGCCAGTGCCGGCTCCTGATCGCTTCATTTCGTCGCTCTCTCGCTGTCACACACAGCGATGTGTGTGTCACAGCGGGAGAGTGACGACCAAAAAATGAAGCTGGACATTCAGCAACGACCGGCGACCTCACAGCAGGGGCCAGGTCGTTGCTGGATGTCACACACAGCGACAGCGACGGGACGTCGCTGCAACGTCACAGAAAATGGTGACGTAGCAGCGACGTCGTCGTCGTTATGTGTGACACCAGCTTTAGTCAGGCACCGGCATTTATTTTCTATTGAACGACATCTCTTTTGTCTTGGTTTCAGGTGTCCTTGGCAAAATACCCCTGATGAACCCCTTACTACCTAGTTAGGTAGGGGGGAAACGCGTCGATGGAACACACAGACTTTCTTGGAAGCAACCCCCCTGCAGCACATGGACTTTGGACTCACTGTCTCTGCGCATTAGATGTGCGATAGCGCTCGGGACCCCTGTGTCTCTGCAGATTGAGTGACCTGCTGTAAAGGCCCCTGGTGCTGATAACGTCTATTAGGACGCTGCTGTCCCAAGATTGGGAGGCCTTTTGGAGGAGATTTCCTCTTTTGTCATTTTGCTGCAGGGCTGCTTACCGAACTGTATATCATATCATAAGTGTGTTTGTAACAGACATTAAGGGGAGCCCTATTGAATCTTCGTTGTCTGTGTTATCCCATGCTTATCTCACAGGTACCTGGGTACCATCTAAATACTGCTGGGCGGTTCTAATACTGATTGTAATAGACCAAAGGGGAGTTTCCCTGAATTCCCGTATTTTTTGCAGTTATCCTACGTGCATCTCATAGGTACCTAGGAATTATCTCGATACCACCGTGCGGCACTAATTATTGGATAAATGATAGGCCAGGTGTCTTCTGCTTTCTTACCTCTATGAAGGAATTAGGTCCAGCTAACTGCTCTGCATCCTTTTGGCTTGGACAAGAGAGATACAATCGTCTCCTCAGGTATCGTAAGAGGAGGTACACAGCATATGTTACTTCATATAATAAACAGCCCTAGGAACTACCTTCTAAGTGTCCTTGGCAAAATACCCCTGATGAACCCCTTACTACCTAGTTAGGAAGGGGGGAAACGCGTCGGGAGAGCGGGAGGTTCAAACACATTTGGTGGAACCACCGGCTCAGTCCTAACCATTCCATTTTGCTGCAGTGACTGGAAAACCTGGTCCAGTCTAGGAACCAATTTATTCAATTCATTTATGTCATTGTCCTTGTCTTGGTTCGATTCACTTATTGCACCTGGTTTCTTGGTGGAGAGATTAGGCCAGTGAATAACAGGGATAGTGAGGGTCAGCCACCCGGTACCCTAAAAATTATGATACCCTCCGTTTACAGGAAGGGCAAGTGGAGGATTTAATTCAGTCCCCCCTAAACGCTATCTAGCTATTTTTCTATCAGGATTTTTCCCTCACACCATCCTGTTTTTCATCTGATCTTTCACTAGCACACTGTCCATGTCGTTTATGTTATCCAAGACACATGGTGTCGTATTTTAATTTTTATAATAAAGATATTTTTATAGAGGTATTGTCTCTAGTGGTTTCTCGTATACTCTTACCTCACTACTCTATTATTTGTGGTTTTTCAGTAGCAGGAGGTTACAGAGGAACATAATGCTACCTGAAGTGAGTATTGGAGCTCCCTGAATGAGGACTCCAGCCCCACTACCCTCTTCTATCCTCCTATTTGCCTCTCACAGCTGCACTCTTCTGCCCCCCTCCCCCACAGCTGCACAATCCTGCCCCCCTCCCCCACAGCTGCACTCTCCTGCCCCCTCCTCCCAGCTACACTCTCCTGCCCCCTCCCCCACAGCTGCACTCGCATGCCCCCCTCCACCACTACCCTCTTATAGCCTCCTATTTGCCTCTCACAGCTGCACTCTCCTGCCCCCTCCCCCAATGCCCTGTAGCTGATGATATGCCTCACCGCTGTCCTGTGATGGTGGCCCACCCTCCTCATCTTCATGGTTTGCTGTCAGATATCCAACTTTCTTATTTCTTTCTATATGCAGTGTGTACAAAATGCTCACATATACAGTATATAAAGAGAAATCTAGTGTATATGGCTGCATTTGTGTGAATGTGTACACGTGTGGCATTTTTAAAATTCAGATACTAAAAAAGCAGAATTAATACTAAGAGGGCCAATAAACCCTTTTAAAAATACCAAAACTCGTGTACCATTAAAGATCACAACTACCATTTTTAGATGCAACATTAATAAATCTATAATGTTATTTATAGAAGGAAAGGATATCGGCACATCCAATGTCAAATAATTTCTCTTTCTTTATTGTCACATAATTTTAAAAAAGTTCATCCATATTCAGAAGACCCTGACGCGTTTCCGACGCGTGCTTAATCATAGGCTAACATTTTTAGCAAGCTCTAGACATTTATAGGTAAAGATCAACAATATAGTTAGAGACAATAAGTAACACATGATTAACCTCATAACGACGGCCATACGACTTAAAGCGGCGGCAAAACAGGGTACTTATTCTGTTCCGCCGCTTTAAAGCGGCGGCCCGAAAAAACCCTGTAGCGCCCCCCAGCGACCGAAAATCTCGGGGGTAGCTGAGACCCCCCAGATTATGAATCGGGGTGTTTTTTCTGGACCCCGTTAATGCGATCGCCGGTATACACCGTATACCGGCGACAACATTAAAAAAAAAAAAAAATGGCCGGTAAAATTGATTTATTTCTCATCTGACGTGATCAAACATGTCAGATGAGAAATAAATATGAGCCCTTAGTGCCCCCAAAGCCCCCGGTACCGGAGAAATCTATCCAACACCCCCTCCCCCCCTCCGGAAAATCCAAGATGGCGCCGACGCGCGCTGAAAACTCCCGCCGCCGCCGGCTCTGCATTCATTTCCCTCCGATCTGAAATGATCAGACATTGCAGATCGGAGGGAAATGTCCTCCACCTGACCCCTCCTCCGGTACACCGGAGATCTCTGGTCCCCGGAGCCCCCTCCGGTTCTCCAGAGCCGCCTCCCCCCTCCCCCCTCTGGAGCGTGGAAGATGGCGGCCGCATTCATCCTGCTCTGCCGCATGTGACACGGGACGCTGACGTCGCTACTGCACAGGCTGCTCCACTGTGGACCGGGGGAGGGTGAGTGCGGTAATCTGCAGCCACACTCCTCACATGGAGAGACTGCTGTTCTAGAAAATGGGGGGTACGTTCTGTGAGCGTGCCCCTCATATTCTAGAATGAGGTTACTGCAGGTCACTCTGCCCTAGGTTGGACCGGGGCAGTGTGAGTGCAGTATTCTCAGATTACTGCACCCACACTGCTCATGGAGAGCTTGCTCTTCCAGAAAATGGGGGATACGTTCCCTGAACGTGCCCCCCATATTCTAGAAGATCCAGAGTCGGCGTGGGACCTCCAAAATGGATTACAGCGACCGAAATTTATTTATTTTCAATAAATTGTTAAAAGAGGAATGTTTCGGGGAGTTTTTTTTTCAAATAAATTTTTTTTTTGTCTTTATTTTTTTCTATTACTTGACTGGGTTAGTAATGTCGGGTATCTGTTTAGATGCCGTGACATCACTAACCCCAGGGCTTGATGCCAGGTGACATTACAGCTGGTATCAACCCCGTATATTACCCAGTTTGCCACCGCACCAGGACGCGGGATGAGCTGGAGCGAAGCGCCAGGATTGGCGCATCTAATGGATGCGCCACTTCTGGGGCGGCTGCGGCCTGCTATTTTTAGGCTGGGAAGAGTCCAATAACCATGGCTCTTCCCACCCTGAGAATACCAGACCCCAGCTGTCCGCTTCACCTTGGCTGGTGATCTAATTTGGGGGGGACCCCACGTTTGTTTTTTTTTTTAAAAAAAAACGCCTGGGGAGCCCTCCAAATTGATCACCAGCCAAGGTGAAGCTGTCAGCTGTGGTTTGCAGGCTACAGCTGTCTGCTTTACCCTAGCTGGCTATCAAAAATAGGGGGGACCCCACGTCGTTTATTTTAATTATTAATTTTTTGGGGGGCTAAATACAAGGCTAGGCACCCTTTAGTGCCACATGAAAGGCACTAAAGGGCGCCAGCTTAGAATATGCAGGGGGTGGGACGTTATATTTGTTTGACATCTATCCATTCATCCATCCATTGTAGCATTTTAGGCTGTGTGCCCACAATCGGGGATTGCAGCGTTTTGGGCGCAGTGTGTCCATAGTGTTTTCCCTGCGTCCATAGCGCTGCGTTGTGCAGTAGAAGCACAGTGGAAGGATTTTTAGAGATCCCGTGCCCACTGTGCTTCTTTTCTCCGCAGCATACACTGACGTGTGGCGCAGCTTCCCGAGCCTCAGCATGTCAATTTATGCTGCGGAGACAAGAGTGTTCTCTGCAGGTAGCATAGAGCTCCACAGCAGCCTGAACCCAAATCGTGGGCATGGGCAGCTGCGTTCTCCCGAGGACAACACTCACATCTCTGCAGGAAGGTTGACACTCTGTACTAGACGCCGTGTCGCTGGATCATGGCCACATAGCCTAAAAGTGAGACATTTGTTGCTACAGCAACATTTTTGTGAAGTACCTGTGGATTCAAAATGCTTACTATACTCCTGAAAAAAATCCAGTTTCCAAAATGGGGTCACTTGTGGGGGGTTTCTGCTGTATAGGTACCCAAGGGGCCCTGCAAATGTGACATGGTGCCCGCAATTTATCTCAACTTTTCCAGAATTCAAATGGTACTCCTTCCATTCCAAGCCCTCCCATTTATCCAAACGAGGTTTTTGGCCACATGTGGGGTATCCCTGTGCTCATAAGACATTGGATAACAACCTGTTGGGTCCACGGTTTGTTGTTGTCTCTTGAAAAAGTGAGAAATTTGATGCTGAAGCAACATTTTTGTGAAAAAAATGAAAATTTTCAATATGGCAACCTAAGCTTATCAAATTCTGTGAAGTATTCGTGGATTCAAACTGCTCACTATACACCTAGATAAAAGCCTTGAGGTGTCTTGTTTCCAGAATGGAGTCACTTGTGGGGGACCGCCACTGTTTAGGCACCTCAGGGGCTCTCCAAATGCAACCTGGCGTCCGCTATTGATTCCAGCCAATTTTGCAGTCAAATGGCACTCCTTCCCTTCCGAGCCTGCCATGCGCCCAAACAGTTGATTTCCACCACATATAAGGTATCGCCAAACTCAGGAGAAATTGCACAATAAATGTTATGCTGATTTTTTTCCATTTACTCTTGTAAAAAAAAAAGCTACCTGGTTGAAATAACAATTTTGTGGTAAAACTTTTTTTTTTTTCCATGGCTCAACGTTATAAATTTCTGTGAAGCACCTGGGGGTTCAGGGTACTCACCAAACATCTAGATAAATTCCTTGAGGGGCCTAGTTTCCAAAATGGGGTCACTTGTGCGGGGTTTCTGCTGTTTAGGTACCTTAGGGGTCCTCCAAATGTGACATGGTGCCCGCAATCTTTTTCAGCCAAATTTCCTTTCCAAAATTCAAATATTGCTCCTTTCGTTCCAAGCCCTCCCATTTGTCCAAACAAAGGTTTCAGACCACATGTGAGGTATCACCGCGCTCATAAAAAAGTGGTTAACAAACCTTGAGGTCAAATTTTTGGAATTACCTCTTGAAAAAGTGAGAAAATTGATGCTAAAGCAACATTTTTGAGAAAATTATTAAAATTTTCAATATGACAACGTAACGTTAACAAAATCTGTGAAGTACCTGTGGATCTAAAATGCTCACTATACCCCTAGATAGAAGCCTTGAGGGGTCTAGTTTCCAAAATGGTGTCACTTGTGAGGGATTTCTTCTGTTTAGGTACCTTAGCGGACCTGTAAATGCAACATGGTGCCCGCAATCTATTTCAGCCAAATTTGCTTTCCAAAATTCAAATATTGCTCCTTCTGTTCTGAGCCCTCCCATTTGTCCAAACAGAGGTTTCTGACCATATGTGGGGTATCGGCGCGCTCATAAGAAAGTGGGTAACAAGTTTTGGGGTCCATTTTGTTGTGTTATTTCTTCTAAAAGTGAATAAATTTGGGTTAGAGCAACATTTTTAGGTAAAATTAAATTTTTGCTTTTTCTCATTCCACATTGCTTTTGTTCATGTGAAGCACCTGAAGGGTTAATAAACTTCTTGAATGTGGTTTTGAGTACTTTGGGGGGTGCAGTTTTTATAATGGTGTCACTTTTGGGTATTTTCTGTCATCTAGGCCTATTGAAGTCACTTCAAATGTGATGTGGTCCCTAAAAAAATGGTTTTGTAAATTTTGATGTAAAAATGAGAAATCGCTGATAAACTTTGAACCCCTCTAACTTCCTAACAAAAAAAAAATTTGTTTCCAAAATTGTGCTGATGTAAAGTAGACAAGTGGGAAATGTTATTTATTAACTATTTTGTGTCACAGAAATCTCTGGTTTAACGGTATAAAAATTCAAAAGTTGAAAATTGCTAAATTTTCAAAGATTTTTGCCAATATTCAATTTTTTTCATAAATAAACGCAAAAAATATTGTCCTAAATTTGGTACTAACATGAAGTCCAATATGTGACGAAAAAACAATCTCAGAATCACCGGGATCCGTTGAAGCGTTCCAGAGTTATAACCTCATGAAGTGACACTGGTCAGAATTGCAAAATTTGGTCTGGTCATTAAGGTGAAAATTAGCTCCGTCACTAAAGGGTTAAAATCACACACTAAAAACAAAGAAGTAGGATTGGACAAAAAGAAGGGGGAAGCGATTCTGAAACACCGTATTATAAAGTATCTCATATAAAGTACCGTTAATAATATTTCAGCAACGACAGAGCAAGTCATATTTGATCTCATTACAATTGCAACGAACTGTGTGACTGAACACAATGGTGAGAGAGAAAAAAAAAAAAGGGAATTTTTACTTTTCTTTTTATTCAAATATATATATATATATATATATATATATATATATATATATATATATATATATATATATATATATATATATATATATATATATATATATATATATATATATATATATACACACACATGCATACATACATACATACATATACACAGTGGAACCTCGCTTAACGAGTAACCCAGTTAACGAGAATTTCGCTTAACAAGCAAAGCTTTCTGTAAATTTGTAACTCGGTTTACGAGAAAGCTTTGCTGTACGAGCAAAATACTCACCGCACACACCTCCGGTTCCATACATCCACCACGCTCTGACCCGCTCTTGCAGTCCACACAAACACACACAAGCACGCACAAACACGCACGCACACATACAGTATTATGCTCACCTTACCTTCCGTACCATCGCCGGCCTCATGGTTCTTGTAGTTCGCCGGTGCATCGCGACGAGGGAGGAATCCTCGCGGCGAACTACATGATCCAGGAGGGCGGCGATGGAACGGAAGGTAAGGTAAGCATATAATATGTGCGTGTGTGCTTGTGTGAGTTTGTGTGTGTTTGTGTGTGCATGTGTGGAATGACAAAATAGGGGACCAGGATGGGACATTTAACAAGTTGTGGAACGAATTGTCTGCATTGCAATGATTTCCTATGGGAAATCTTGCTTTTGCTGAAGGAGTAACTTGGTTAACAAGCACCAGAACGGATTGTTCTCATTAACCAAGGTTCCACTGTATAATATAAATCATTTCTATAGTTCATACCTTCTGGAAATTTGTTTTTTAGTGTAAGAATCCAATAAGCTTCTATCAAAGCTAGATTTTTCATCCTGTTACCACCTCTAGTGGATGCATTAACTTTCTCAATAGCAAAGAAGGAGAAGCTATCCAGCCTTCCCCCATGTGCAGTTATAAAGTGTTTGGCAGCTCCTGAATATGAAGCATTGCCATTATTGATATTTGCAATGTGTTCAGCCACACGTTTTTTTATTTTACGAGAAGTATATCCGACATAGCGCAATTTACATGTTGCACATTCAATACAATAAATCGCATGATCTGTATCACAATTGATAAAAGATTTTATCATATGAGTCTTACCAGAAGGAAGTGAAATCACAGTTTTTCTATTTTGGGCAAAAGGACATACATTACATCTAGATCCCCCACACCTATAAAAAAACCTTTCACTTGTAACCAATGTTGTTATCGGTTTACTGTGGCATAAAGGCTGGGGGAAAGTATGTTTCCCAAGGATCGACCTCTTCTTGCCACACACATGCAACCATTTTTTAGTACCTTTCCTAGGATGTCATCCTGATGAACAACAGGCAAATATTTGAGAATAATTGCCTTTATTTGTTGAAAATGAACACTATGAGCTGTAGAGAAAATTAATCTCTGATTGTTATCAGTATGACCCCTAGGAAGTTGGTGATTATTATAAAGTGCATTCTGTCTAGAACGACTACCTACAATATTGCATGTAGGATTTAGGGCAGTTGTACAGTAACCTCTCTCTTTTAATTGTTTTTTTATTATTAAACTCTCCCTATCAAAACTAGCATCACTAGAACATAGTCGTCTTGCCCACATGAATTCTCCATGTGGTATTGCATTGATTGTGTGACGGGGATGGTTACTTGAGGCAAGGAGTAAAGTATTACCTGCGGTTTCTTTCCTATAAAGACAAGAATTGACTAATTTCGCACAAGGATCACCAGTGAGTGTAATATCCAGAAAAGAGACTTGTGGGCAACCATGACTATAGCTAAAACTTACATTTAAATCATTTTGGTTCAAAAACTCCAAAAACTGAGGCACGGCCGTCATGTAGCCCAACCAGACAGGGATCAAGTCGTCGACATAACGGCCGAACCAGCACTAGGGAAAAAAAGGCTTCATCATAAATTAAAATTTAACTTTTATTGGATCCCATATTAAAATCCATAGACAGATGTATTAAAATTCTAGGAAACCTGACATGTTTCGGATCTAACAAATTTGATCCTTACTCATAGGTAACCTGGACTAGTGTGAGAGACATAATATAACTTTCATTTAGAGGAAGGAAAACTCCACAACTAGAACCACCGAAAACCAATCAATCAAGTCAGGATAATCAGGGAGGGATAGTGTTTAATTGACATTACTTCTCAAGTTCACCCATAATAAATTATTCTAATATAGACTCTGATTAAATATCACAAAGACACATAGTGTGATCATAATTCAGATATTATCTATACCTATACCTCTTTTTCTTTTTTCCTTCCTTCCCTCCCCTCAAAAATAAATAAATAAATAAATAAAATATCATAGTCACAAATCTGAAGATCCACTTACCACATTTTTCGGACTATAAGACGCACCCTCGTATAAGACGCACCCTCGTTTTAGAGGAGGAAAATAGTAAAATAAAATTTTAAGCAAAAAAATGTGGTCATGACACTGTTATGGGACGACGATCTGCTGCTGACACTGTTATGGGGGTAATGTCCCCAAATTCTCTACTAAAGGTACCCCATCCTGGTAATGATCCTCCTGCCTTGTATATGATTTCTGCTATAAACCCCCATCCTGCTTATATACCCCCATCCTGCTCATATACCCCTATCCTGCTCATATACCAGCACCCAGCTCATATACCCCCATCCTGCTCATATTCCCCCATCCATCCTGCTCATATTCCCCCATCCTGCTCATATACTCCCATCCTGTTCATATACCCCATCCTGTTCATATACCCCCATCCTATTGATATACCCCCCCATCCATCCTGCTCATATTCCCCCATCCTGCTCATATACCTCATCCTGTTCATATACCCCCATCCATCCTGTTCATATACTCCCATCCTGTTCATATACCCCATCCTGTTCATATACCCCCATCCTATTGATATACCCCCCATCCATCCTGCTCATATACCTCATCCTGTTCATATACCCCCATCCTATTGATATACCCCCCATCCATCCTGCTCATATACTCCCATCCTGCTATATGCCCCCATCGTGCTCCTATACCATCCTGGTATATGGCCTGTATCCTATGACACAGAGAAAAAAAAACGTTTATACTCACCTTTTCCTCACTCCCTGCAGTACCGATCATCTTCATCTCTGCACCGCTGACCTGTGTGTGTGGAGCCGTTCCCCTGCAGCATCGCGATGTCTTCCTGTCTGTGCCGATCAGCTGATCAGCTGACCGGCACAGACAGGAAGACATCGCGTGCTGCAGGGGGACGGCTCCACACACGGGGACGGGTGAGTACACTGATTTACTGCACCCCGCGCTGATGATGACGCATGGGGGGCAGTGAATACAGCCGCACATGATCACTCCAGGCTGTAATTGCCAGGGGTGATCATGCGGACCGGCTCTTTACTATGCGCGCGTCCCCGCTCGTCACCCCGCCCACCTGTCAGCACCGGCTTCTGCGCCAAGAGATGGGCGGGAGGATGGGCGTGCATATATAATGAGCGGGCCCACGTGGTCACAGCAGGCTGTTACAGCCTGCTCGTGCCCCCGATGACCCGCTCCACCGCAGCACCCTCATTCCCGGCTGCAGCCCTATAGCCAGACCATAAGACACACCCCCCACTTTCCCCCAACATTTGGGGGGGAAAAAAAGTGCGAATTATGGTCTGAAAAATACGGTATGTATCCCCTTTTCACATTCCATCATAGTCTCAATTCAAAACAGATAATTTATATCACTACAGGCATTCAGAGCATGTGGGGATCTGGCTTGTAGTTGTAATATCCAATATGTTTCTCTAGATCTCACTGTTTTCAGCCATTCGCCACCATTGGTCGATTTATTCACATATTCAATACCTATAACCTGTAAAGTATCTGTATTTCTCTCGTGAATATCTTTAAAATGTTTTGATAACATAGACAGTGATTTAGTATTAGATGCTGATATAGCTCCGGATATATGTTCTCCATTTCTCCGTTTCAACGTTCTAATCGTGCATCCAACATAATATTTACTGCAAGATGTGCATGATGCCAAATAGATCACATGTGTCATTGAGCAGTTAATGAAGTTTTTAATATAATACTTTTTTCCTGTATTGTATGTGTCAGCAAATGGTAATAAAAATTAACTTTTAATTAATATATTAAAAGGACATTAGTCCAAAAAACACCAAAAAGATCAAATACCACAAAAGTGAAGATAAAAAACAATTGGATATTAATTTTCATATATCCCAGGGTTATTTTTGGTCAAGACAAACCTAAACCCAATGAAATATAGTCAGCCACTATTTTATCCAGATATAAAGAAGAAAATGGCACTTCCTTCGTATGGATTCAAAGGATGCTGGGGTGCACTTCAGGTTCCAAAGCCATATAAACAAGAAGTAACAAGGCACTCCCAGAATATGATGAAAGGTATATTAATGTGCTTGACAACAATTACATGACAATTAATTACAATTATGACAACTATTTTATCCAGACAGATTCAGTTATCCAACAGAAGATATAATATACAAAAAGACTGACTATATTACCTCAAATTGTTATAAGTAGCTCTGGCAGGAGTAGGATATCATGTTGTAACATCCGTTCTGCCAGAAAAAAATCTGTGGATATTAACTTAGATTTGGGGTAAAGAGTTTTTACGATTTCTCACAAAGCCCCTGGAAAGAGTCCACATAGGTGCTCAGACGCTCTCCTTCCGTTCCCGACGAGTTTCCTCAAAATTGATTCATCAGAGATTTTTGGGAGGCTGTAGTTTATAAAATATGGAGTGAGCTAAGGACCAAATTGAGTGGTATCAAAGACAGAGTGAATAAATAAAAGTACCCATAATGGTCATATAATGCGTGCAATAGAGGTTACCTTGTCAGAGGAGCTTGGAGCTTATCTTTCCCTGTGCATGAGCCATTGCACTATATCAGGGGCCGGCTTCCTGTGGCGTCCATGTGTACTAGTGGACTGACCGGTACTTTTATTTTTGGTCCCAATCATACCGAACGCAAAATCTCGCGATGTGTCCCAGTCACATGATTGCGGACGTCACGACGTGACCACCGCGTCATCATCTTGGTAACATGCACAGCTTTTGGTTTCCGGCTGGGTGGATGCTGGGTTGTAAAACATCATGCGAGGCCCGATCATATGATCGCAAGCATCTCCACGTGACCGTAGCGTCATCAGCTTGATACGATGCACACCATTAGCTTCCGACCAGGTGCATGCTGGGTCGTAGACGTCACTGATCAAGGTATGATCATGTGACCGCCAGCTAGCAACACGTCCCCAACAAGTTACATATGGAAATAAGACCATTGCGGCCACAAACTAAGATTATAAAAAACAAAACAAAAAAAAAAAAAAGAATATAAAAAAAAAAAAAAATAAGGAAGTCCGTGGAAAATAGGGCACACAGGGGTGTCAACTAACAGATAACAAAATTGTATAGAAAACCCACAAGTGGCAATGCTACTTTTATATGCCACCAGTTGTCACCCACCCCATATCAAAAAAACCTACCAATAGGTGAATTTTTTACGAGCACGGAGACTATGCTCTGCAGAGGATGAATATGAGAAAGAGTGCAAACGGATTTTTCAAAGATTATTAGCCAGAGGTTATAAAAAGTCAGATCTCCATAGAGCTAAATCTATTGCCAGCAATAGAAGTGACCTTCTGTACGATAAACCACAGACATCTAAAAAAAAATAAATCAAGGAGTGACTTTCTACACCATATTGCAGTGATTATTATGAGATAGTGGAGCTCATGAAACAATACACACCGATGTTGCATCAAGATTCTATTGTAGCGGACTTGTTAAAAAATTGTATTAATATTGTGGCAAGAAAGGGAACTAGAATCTCCAATATGATTTCACCCAGTCTTTTTTCAAGTAAAGAAATAACTCATACATGGCTCCATTTAACAGGATCATATAAATGTGGGGTAAGCCCATGTGGCTTATGTAAATACATGAAGAAAAGCAAGGATTTTTGTGATAATACAGGAAAAAAGTATTATATTAAAAACTTTATTAACTGCTCAACGATACATGTGATATATTTGGCATCATGCACATCTTGCAGTAAATATTATGTTAGATGCACGATTAGAACTTTGAAACGGAGAATTGGAGAACATATATCCGGAGCTATATCAGCATCTAATACTAAATCACAGTCTATGTTATCAAAACATTTTAAAGATATTCACGAGGGAAATACAGATACTTTACAGGTTATAGGTATTGCATATGTGAATAAACCGACCAGGGGTGGCGACTGGCTGAAAACAGTGAGATCTAGAGAAACATATTGGATATTACAACTACAAGCCAGATCCCCACATGGTCTGAATGCCCATAGTGATTTTATCTGTTTTGAATTGAGACTAAAGGCTACTTTACACACTGCGATATCGGTCCCGATATCGCTAGTGTGGGTACCCGCCCCCATCTGTTGCGCGACACGGGCAAATCACTGCCCGTGCCGCACAACATCGCCCAGACCCGTCACACATACTTACCTGCCCGGCGACGTCGCTGTAACCGGCGAACCGCCTCCTTTCCAAGGGGGCGGTCCGTGCGGCGTCACGGCGACGTCACTGAGCGGCCGCCCAATATCAGCGGAGGGGCGGAGATGAGCGGGACGTAACATCCCGCCCACCTCCTTCCTTCCGCATAGTGGCCGGGAGGCAGGTAACGAGAGCTTCCTTGTTCCTGCGGCGTCACACGGAGCGATGTGTGCTGCCGCAGGAATGAGGAACAACCTCGTTACTGCTGCAGTAACGATTTTTGAGAATGGACCCCCATGTCACCGATGAGCGATTTTGCATGTTTTTGCAACGATGCAAAATCGCTCATCGGTGTCGCACGCAACGGCATCGCTAATGCGGCCGGATGTGCGTCACCAATTCCGTGACCCCAACGAGTTCGCATTAGCGATGTCGTAGCGTGTAAAGCCCCCTTTAGATGGAATGTGAAAAGGGGATACATAAGTGGATCAGCAGATTTGTGACTATGATTTTTTTTTTTTTTTTTAGGGGAGGGAAGGAAAGGAAGGAAAAAAGAAGAAAAAGAGGTATAGGTATAGATAATATCTGCATTATGATCACACTATGCATCTGTGATATTTAATCAGAGTCTATATTAGAATAATTTATTATGGGTGAATTTGAGAACTAATATGAATCAAACACTATCCCTCCCTGATTATCCTGACTTGATTGATTGATTGGTTTTCGGTGGTTCTAGTTGTGAAGTTTTCCTTCCTCTAAGGCCTCTTTCACACGTCAGTGATTCTGGTACGTTTGTGCTTTTTTTTAAACGTACCAGAATCACTCACATACGCAGACCCATTATAATAAATGGGTCTGCTCACACGTCAGTGATTTTTCACTGCACTTGTCTTCGTGCGGCGTACCCGCGTGTGCGTGATTGCCGCACGGAGACATGTCCATTTTTTTCTGGCATCACTGATGTCCCACGGACCACGCAGTGGTGTGGTCCGTGAAACACCTGCCAGAAAAAAACGTGCTTTTAAAATAAAAAATATTTTAACTCACCCGGCGTCCAGCGATGTCCTCTGCAGCCCGTGCAGCCTGCTGCTTCTAAGCCGGCTCATTACTGTCGCGCATATTCATGATGCGCGACACAGCCGACCCGGAAGCAGCTGCTGCGGGGGTCAGCGCCGGCCGGATGCTGCACCGCGGGAGCGATCAGCACCATGGAGAGCGGGAGCGGGCGCAGGTGAGTTGATTACTAAGTGCAATCACGGGCCACAGAGAACGGAGCCCGGATTGCACTTAGACAACCCACGTGTGCCGTGATTCACGGCACACGCAGGGACATGTGCGTGTTTTACACGCCAGTGAAAAACGTCAGTGCCTAAGGCCTCTTTCACACGTCCGTGAAAATCATGCACGTTTTTCACGGACATGTTAAAAGGTGCGTATTGCCCTCCGTGACCCGTGTTTATGGCAGAAGTGTGTTCGCAGTGTGTTATCCGTGATAACACATGGAGAACATGAACTTTCTGCTCACCTGTCCCTGGCGTTGCAGTCCGTGGTGCTGATCTTCGGTCTCCGGTCCTGCCGACTCCCCGCTGCTGCTGCTTCCGGCCGCAGTGAAGTGAATATGCAATGAGCATAATGAGCGGCAGTCGGAAGCAAGTGACAGCAGCGGCAGAGACAGCAGGGCTGGAGAAGGTGAGTAAAATTTTGTTATTTTTTTTCTCAGACACGTGTGTTTTCTCCGGTGCGTGTCACAAGGACCACTTCCGTGTGGTCCGTTTGCGTTCCATGTGACACCCGTGATGCCGGAGAAAAATGGACATGTCTACGTGTGGAGCATACGGGCACACGTATGCTTCACACGGACACACGGTCCATGTCAGAAAACGCACGTGAATGCAGACCCATTGATTTTAATGGGTCTACGTGTGCCCGTGTCTCTGGTACGTGAGGAAACGGACCAAACACGTACCGGAGACACGGACGTGTGCAAGAGGCCTAAATGAAAGTTATATTATGTCTCTCACACTAGTCTAGGTTACCTATGAGTAAGGATCAAATTTGTTAGATCCGAAACATGTCAGGTTTCCTAGAATTTTAATATATCTGTCTATGGATTTTAATACGGGATCCAATAAAAGTAAAATTTTAATTTATGATGAAGCCTTTTTTCCCTGGTGCTGGATTATTGTCTTATGGTGTCTGAAGCTACTTACCTCTGGAAGTCCAAGCCCTAGTTGTTTCCGTGCATCAGGAACTGAGGAGTACTATGGATATGACGGTAGGCTGAAATTTAAATTTCTTTTTTGTCTATATTCAGGAGCACATTGCGTTCAATTCTGCAGCGTGTAAGCCACTGCCTGTGCGTCTCAGAACGCAGCCGAAAAAGCTGCGTTATGAGACGCATTCGGCAGAACGCAATGTGCGCACGTTCCTGCAGAATTAATGCATTCTGGATGCTTTCTCTGTCATAGACAGAGTGGGAAAAAGCATCCAGAACACACATTTTTCACAGTGCGGTCCCACTCGGCTCTGCAGCATCCCCATAGACTTGCAGCAGAGCCGAGTGAGACCGGACTGTCAAAAAGAGCATGGCTGGCTGCGAGACAGAGCCGTGTGATCAGAATGAACTCGGATGAACTTCACCCGACTTCAATGTGATCGCGCGGCTCAGTGCATGTGCCGCGGCTTGATTTGCGATCACAGGTGAAGGACTCACCTGTGATCGCAAATCCCGAGTGACTGCAGTAAGCTGCGTGATCAGCTGTGCTTTCACTCAGGTTACTCGCAGCCACAGCTGCAGTCCTCCACCTGAGAGCGGTGGCCGCGAGTAACCTCAGTGACAGCACAGCTGATCGCGCGACTCACTTCAGTTGCTGCATGGAGCTCACAGGAGAGGCGGTGTTCTACTGCCGCTCCTGTCAGCTTCCGATGTAGCAGGGATGAAAGAGTCGTGGCACCTTGTGTGGATTACGTCGGACCTGGAGGTGTTTTTGAGGGATTAATAAAATTGGTGAAAGAGGGTTTTTTTTTTGTCTTTCATTACAAATAAAGGATTTTTTGGATGTGTGTGTTTATTTTCTTTAACTTACAGGTTAATCATGGAAGGTATCTTGGGGAGATGCCTGCTATGATTAACCTACGACTTAGTGGTAGCTATGGGCTGCTGCCATCAACTCCTTATTACCCAGTTTGCCACCGCACCAGGGCAATTCGGGATGAGCCGGGTAGAGTCCCGGGACTGTCGCATCTAATGGATGCGGCAATTCCGGGTGGCTGCTGGCTGATATTGTTAGGCTGGGGGGCTCCCCATAACGTGGAGCTCCCCATCCTGAGAATACCAGCCTTCAGCCCTGTGGCTTTAGCCTGGCTGGTATCCAAATTGGGGGGACCGCACGTAGTTTTTTTAATTATTTATTTATTTTTTTACTGCTCGATATAGACACGACCACCGGCAGCTGTCATTGATAGCAGTGAGACAGCTGTCACGCAGCATGGGGGAGTGTGACTGCAACCAATCATAGGCACCGGTGGGCGGGGAAAGCAGGGAATACGTGATGGATTAATGAGCGACCGGCATTTTCAAAAGAGGAGAAGCCGCCACAGTGTGAACTCCGTGCAGCGCCGCGCCGGAGATCGTAGATCGGTGAGTATGAGAGAGGGGGTGGGAGGGAGAGACCGACATGGACAGATAGAGACTGACCGACAGACCGACCGACAGACAGACACACAGACAGAGAGAGACCGAAAGACCTGCGTTTATTATGTCAAAAACACATGCAGATCGCTAGTAAAAAGCAAGTGAAACGCAATCTTTCTTGAAAAATATGCGTTTAGACATTTCTCATTGACTTCAATGTTATTAAAACGCTGCCAAAATGGCAAAAACAATTGACAAATTTTCCGCAACTAAAATGCAGTGTTTGTAAATGCATCGTGCACACAAGAAAGCCCTATTTTCCATAGACTTTGCCTGGAAATCAAAACGCATGCAATTTTGCATTAAAACGCTGCAGCTCAGAACGCTGCTGAAACACATGAAAAAAAGAGAATTTTGTTTAGTTACCGTAAATTCTTTTTCTTATAGTTCCGTATTGGGAGACCCAGACATTGGGTGTATAGCTTCTGCCTCCGGAGGACACACAAAGTACTACACTAAAAAGTGTAGCTCCTCCCTCTGAGCCTATACACCCCCTGGAGAACCGGATCTAGCCAGTTTAGTGCAAAAGCTGAAGGAGAATAGCCACCCACAAGTAAAAACAGAGCAAGAACCGGAACAACCGGAGACTCTGTCCATGACAACAGCCGGTGATAACACGCGGAACAAGAAACTGCCAACAGGCAACAGGGAGGGTGCTGGGTCTCCCAATACGGAACTATAAGAAAAAGAATTTACGGTAAGTAAACAAAATTCTCTTTTTCTTTATCGTTCCTATGGGAGACCCAGACATTGGGACGTCTCAAAGCAGTCCATGGGTGGGAATAAACATAAAAACTGAGAAGTAGGCAGAGCCTAACTTCACAAATGGGCGACAGCCGCCTGAAGGATGCGTCTGCCCAAGCGCGCATCTGCCGAAGCATGAGCATGCACTTGGTAGTGCTTCGAAAAGGTATGCAGGCTAGTCCAAGTGGCAGCCTGACAGACTTGCTGAGCCGTAGCCTAGTGCCTGAAAGCCCAAGAGGCACCGACAGCTCTGGTCGAGTGTGCCTTGATCCCCGGCGGGGGAGACACCCGAGAACCCTGGTAAACCTCGGAAATGGTCGACCTAATCCAACGGGCTAAGGTCGGCTTAGAAGCAGAGAGGCCCTTACACCGACATGTGGTTAGCACAAAAAGAGAGGTCCACCGCCTAAGAGCAGCGGTGCGAGACACATAGATCCGGAGCGCACGCACCAGATCCAGAGTATGCAACGCTTTTTCAAAGCGATGAACAGGAGCCGGACAAAAGGAAGGCAGGGTAATGTCTTGGTTAAGGTGGAAAAGAGAAACCACCTTAGGGAGAAAGTCCGGAGTCGGACGGAGAACCACCTTGTCTTGATGGAAAATCAAAAAAGGTGACTCCGAAGAGAGCGCAGCCAAATCAGAGACTCTCCTGAGGGAAGTTATGGCCACTAGAAAGACTACTTTCTGTGAAAGACGAAACAAGGAAACCTCCCTAAGAGGCTCAAAGGGGGGTTTCTGCAAGGCCGTGAGGACCAAATTGAGGTCCCAGGGATCCAAGGGCCGCCGGTAAGGCGGAATGATGTGAGACGCGCCCTGCATGAAGGTGCTGATCTGAGCCAGCCGGGCGATACGCCGCTGGAACAGCACTGACAGAGCCGAGACTTGTCCCTTGAGAGAATTGAGGGACAGTCCTAGCTGCAGACCGGACTGTAAAAAGGACAGAAGGGTCGGTAAGGAAAAAGGCCAAGGAGCATGGCCGGAAGAGCGACACCAAGACAGGAACATTTTCCAAGTCCTGTGATAGATCTTGGCCGAGGAAGACTTCCGGGCCCGAGTCATAGTGGAAATGACTTCAGGAGGAATTCCAGAAGCCGTCAAGATCCAGGACTCAAGAGCCACGCCGTCAATCTGAGAGCCGCAGAATTCTGGCGGAAAAACGGACCTTGTGAGAGAAGGTCTGGACGGTCCGGAAGGTGCCACAGCACCTCTACGGACAGATGGAGCAGGTCTGGATACCAGGCTCGCCTGGGCCAGTCCGGAGCAATGAGTATGACCCGACGGCCCTCCATTCTGATCTTGCGCAGGACTCTGGGCAAGAGAGCTAGAGGGGGAAACATGTAGGACAGACAAAACTGGGACCAGTCCTGAACCAGAGCGTCCGCTGCGAAGGCCTGAGGATCGTGGGAGCGAGCCACGTAAATCGGAACCTTGTTGTTGTGACGGGATGCCATTAGGTCCTCCGTCCATTGAAAGATGCGTTGCACTTCCAACATTGCCAGGCGGCTGCGTGTCCCGCCCTGGTGATTGATGTAGGCAACCACTGTCGCGTTGTCTGACTGGACTCGGATGTGTTTGCCCGCCAATAGGTGGTGAAAAGCTAGGAGAGCCAGGAGCACGGCTCTGGTTTCCAGCACATTGATCGAGAGGGCTGACTCGGACGGAGTCCAAGTGCCCTGAGCTCGGTGGTGGAGACATACCGCTCCCCAGCCGGATAGACTGGCATCCGTGGTGAGGATCACCCAGGACGGAGCCAGGAAGGAGCGTCCCTGAGACAGAGAGAGGGGCCGAAGCCACCACTGAAGAGAGCTCCTGGTCCGTGGCAACAGAGCCACTAACCTGTGCAAGGAGGAAGGCTGCTTGTCCCAACAGCGGAGAATGTCCAGCTGCAGAGGATGCAGATGGAACTGGGCACAGGAAACAGCCTCCATTGACGCCACCATCTGACCCAGCACCTGCATCAGGTGCCTGATGGAATAACGGCGGGGTCTCAGCAGAGAGCGCACCACTAACTGGAGGGACTGCTGTTTGATCAAGGGCAACTTCACAAGTGCCGGCAGAGTCTCGAACTGCATCCCTAGGTACGTGAGCCTCTGGGTCGGAGTCAGAGTGGATTTGGGAAGATTGGCCAGCCACCCGAATTGGGCTAGAGTGGCGAGAGTGAGCGAGACACTCCGCTGACAGTCTGCGCTGGATGAAGCCTTGACTAGAAGGTCGTCCAGGTAAGGAATCACTGCCAACCCTTGGAGGTGCAGAACCGCAATCACTGCTGCCATGACCTTGGTGAATACCCGAGGGGCCGTGGCTAACCCGAAGGGGAGAGCCACAAATTGGAAATGTTCCTCTCCGATTGCAAAACGTAGCCAACGCTGGTGAGAAACTGCAATTGGCACGTGCAGATAGGCATCTCTGATGTCGATGGATGCCAGGAAATCCCCTTGGGTCACTGAGGCAATGACTGACCGCAGAGATTCCATGCGAAAATGCCGCACCTGAACATGCTTGTTGAGAAACTTGAGATCCAGGATGGGCCGGAAGGAACCGTCCTTTTTGGGGACTAGGAAGAGATTTGAGTAGAAACCTCTGAACCGTTCCCGGGCGGGAACCGGTACAATTACTCCGTTGGCCTGCAAGGATGCCACGGCCTGAGCGAAGGCGGCGGCCTTGGAACAGGGGGGAGTTGACAGAAAAAATCTGTTTGGCGGGCTGGAAGAGAATTCTATCCTGCAGCCGTGGGAGATGACATCCCGCACCCACTGATCGGAGACGTGTTGAAACCAAGCGTCTCCAAAGTGGGAGAGCCTGCCACCGACTAAGGACGTTGCTGGCGCGGACAGATAGTCAAGAGGAGGCTGCCTTAGTGGCAGCAGCTCCTGCGGTCTTCTGTGGACGCGCCTTTGTGTGCCAGTTGGATTTTTGGTCCTTGGCTGAGTTAGTGGACGAGGCCGAGGGCTTAGAGGACGACCAGTTGGAGGAACGAAAGGAACGAAACCTCGACTGGTTCCTACCCTGGACAGGTTTCCTGGTCTTGGTTTGTGGCATGGAAGTACTCTTCCCGCCAGTAGCTTCCTTAATAATTTCATCCAGTTGTTCACCGAACAGCCTGGACCCAGCAAAAGGGAGCCCAGCAAGGTACTTCTTTGAAGAAGCATCTGCCTTCCACTCTCGAAGCCACAAGATCCTGCGGATAGCGAGGGAATTAGCCGAAGCCACCGCAGTGCGGTGAGCAGCCTCCAGCATGGCATAGGATGAAAAAGCGGAAGCTTGGGAAGTTAAGGCAACCATTTCGGGCATAGATTCCCTGAGGAAGCAGGGATGGCTTTGAGAGCCCACACTGCTGCAAAAGATGGGGAGAACGAGGCCCCTGCTGCCTCATATACAGATTTGGCCAGAAGGTCAACCTGGCGGTCAGTAGAATCCTTAAGAGAGGTGCCATCAGCCACTGATACAACAGTCCGGGCTGAGAGTCTAGACACCGGGGGGTCTACCTTTGGTGAATGAGCCCACTCCTTGACCACCTCAGGTGGAAAAGGAAAACGGTCATCAGAACCACACTTTGGGAAGCGTTTGTCAGGACAGGCCCTAGGCTTTGTCACAGCGGCCTGTGAACTGGAGTGGTTAAAGAACACACTCTTTGTCCTTTTAGGCAGGGTAAACTGGTGCTTTTCTGCCAGAGAGGGTTGCTCCTCTGATACTGGCGGATTGAGGTCCAGTACCGAATTAAAGGACGCAATGAAATCACTAACATCTGAGTCACTTTCGGACAGATCAATGGGGCACATGGAGGTAGCCTCTGAGCCCCCTGTAAGGGCATCCTTCTCATCCGGCGAGTCAGCTTCTGAAACAGAGCCGCGGGACAAGGAAGGGGAGGGAGCCCTACGTCTCCTCTTAGGAGGACGGGGTCTGGGACCAGATGAAGAGTCCTCTGTGAGCTTCGCTGAGAGAGCCCTAGCAGCAGAGGCGCCCTGAGAAGGGGGCTGATGCATGTTCAGCAAAGTCCGGGACAGCTGTCCCATGGAGTCAGCAAAAGACTGGGAGATTGACCTAGAGAGGGATTCTACCCAAGCCGGGGGTTCAGCCACCGGAGCCGGAGCAGCCGGAGGGACCACTGTGGGTGCGATTCCAGGCTGAGGCATTGTCAGGTTAGAGCAGGCATCACAATGTGGATATGTGCTCGGTTCAGGCAGCACGAGCTTACATGCAGTGCATACTGAGTACAGCCTTGCAGCCTTGCTCCTCGTGTGAGACATGCTGCTGGAGTGGGGGCTCTGAGCCAGAATGACCCCCAGAGAGTATATAAGAAGGTCCACAACCGGAGGTTGTGGCTTACCAGACCGTTTGTGTGCCCTCCAGATCCCACAGCCCGGACCCCCAAGCAGCTTAGCAGGAATGCTGCAGCCAGCGCTGATCCAGAGAAAAAACGCTGATAAAATGGCGCCGGAGCGAGGAGAGGGGGCGGGACCTGCTCTGAGAGCGGGATCTGGAGAGCCAAGGAGATTTACAGGGGAGGGGACATGTACTCAGAGAGGAGTGTCCCTCCCCTGTGCCGAACGGCCGCTGGACGGAGCCGCACTGTCCCTCTGCATGATTGACATGCAAGGGCAGTGAAATCGAAAGTAGGCCTCCGGCGAAGCCGGGGCCTAAATTTGAGCGATGCGGCCGGCGCGCAGGCACCATCGGCGCGGTTCTCAGGCGACAGGCAGAGAACCAGCCGGAAATGTCAGAAAAGTTACACAGCACACTCTCCCACCATAATAAAGTACAGGGACCCCCAGAATATAAACGTCTCAGGTACTTAGCTTGCTGAGACGCAGGGTTCTAAGTCCCTGGGGATGAGTGCTCCATCCAGCAGGATCCTGAAGGGCTGCGGATGGAGACCGGTCTCCTGCAAAGCATGGAGGACCGTGCTGGCTCCCACTTCAAGCCAGAGCCCGAGGGATGGTGAAGGAGCGCGGCATGTAAGGCTCCAGCCTTGGAATCAACCTTAACAGCACCGCCGACACAGTGGGGTGAGAAGGGATATGCCGGGGGTCCAGGCTTGGACCCGCTTTTCTTCAAACTCTTTCCAAAAATCAGATGAGAATGCATGTGTGGATGTATGCCTCCTGAACACAAAGCAATGAACTGGCTAGATCCGGTTCTCCAGGGGGTGTATAGGCTCAGAGGGAGGAGCTACACTTTTTAGTGTAGTACTTTGTGTGTCCTCCGGAGGCAGAAGCTATACACCCAATGTCTGGGTCTCCCATAGGAACGATAAAGAAAAAGCAAAGTGCACACATAGCCTATAACTGCACATAGGGGAAGGTTGGATAGCTTCTCCTTCTTTGCTATTGAGAAAGATAATGCATCCACTAGAGGTGGTAAAAGGATGAAAAATCTAGCTTTGAGAGAAGCTTATTATTCTTACACTAAAAACAAATTTCCAGAAGGTATGAACTATAGAAATGATTTATATTATATATATATTGAATAAAAAGAAAAAAAAGTAAAAATTCCCTTTTTTTCTCTCTCACCATTGTGTTCAGTCACACAGTTCGTTGCAATTATAATGAGATTAAATATGACTTGCTCTATGTCGTTGCTAAAATATTATTAACGGTACTTTATATGTGTGTGTGTGTGTGTGTGTGTGTGTGTGTGTGTGTGTGTGTGTGTTGGACGTTAACCCCTTAGAGACCTATGACGTACTGGGTACGTTATGGCTCCCTGGTACTTAAGGACCCATGACGTACCCTGTACGTCATGGCGAAATCGCAGCCCCGGTGGCTGCGATCGCTGCAAATACCTTAGATTCGAGGAGGAGGGGACCTCAGGAGGGGTGGTGTCTCCTCCCCGGAACTACGGAGGCTGTGATTAGCTGAGCGGCGTTCGTCAGTAAATCACAGCAACTAATGTTTCAGTCATTGAAAATCGCTGAAACATCGAAATCCAGCCAAGATCAGGGCAGCTGTAGCCCTGATCATTGGCTGGAGCTGGGTGACCTGTGTTTCACCCGCCCCCAGCTCTGATTGGAGAGATTGGTCACAAGGCAGGTCTCTCCAATCACTGTGGATCTGGGGCCGGAGACCGCCCCCTCAGCTTCATTCCGGCATCTGTGGAAGGTGAGTGGAGCTGCTGACCCATTACTACAGGATGGGGACAAAGTGCGCACATTACTATGAGATGGGGATAAGGCTGGAGACATTACTATAGTATTGGGACATTATAAGGATGGGCACAATACTATTAGATGGGGACATTATTACTATAGTATGGGGACATTAGGATAGGGACTAGGATGGGCACATTACTATAGGATGGGGACAAGATGGGCACAGTACTATAGGATGGGGACATTACTACAGGATGGGGACAAGGTGGGCACATTACTGTAGGATAGGGACATTACTACAAGGGGACAAGGATGGGAAACATTACTATAGAATAGGGATAATGCTGGGGATATTACTATAGGGTGGGGACAAGGTTGGCACATTACTAAAGGATGGGCACATTACTATAGAATGGGGACAGTACTATAGGATGGGGACATTGCTACAAGGGGACAAGGATGGGGAACATTACTATAAGATTGGGGACATTACTATAGGATGGGGACAAGGATGAACACATTACTATAGGATGGGGACAAGGATGAACACATAACTATAACATGGGGACAAGGATGAACACATTACTGCAAAATGGGGACAAGGATGGGGAACATTACTTTAGGATGGGGACAAGGATGAACACATAACTATAACATGGGGACAAGGATGAACACATTACTGCAAAATGGGGACAAGGATGGGGAACATTACTATAAGATTGGGGACATTACTATAGGATGGGGACAAGGATGAACACATTACTATAGGATGGGGACAAGGATGAACACATAACTATAACATGGGGACAAGGATGAACACATTACTGCAAAATGGGGACAAGGATGGGGAACATTACTTTAGGATGGGGACAAGGATGAGCACATTACTGTGGGATGGGGACTAGGATGGGGCACATAACTACAAGGGGACAAGGATGAGCACATTACTGTGGGATGGGGCACAATACTACAAGGGGACAAGGATGGGCACGTTACAACAATATGGGGAACATTACTAAAAGATGTTGGTCAAAATTTCTATATAGTGCTAATTGTAAGACTATTAGTTACAAGAAAGGGATAAAATGTAAAAAAAAAGGTTTATATTTAAACAAAGAATGTGCACGTTTGCTATAATGAACAAGTGAAAATGTTGAAAATCAGTGATCCCAAGGTGTGTAAAAAAAAAAAATAAAATATATATATATTATATATGGTACCAATAAAAATGTCACTTTGTCCTGCAAAGAATGCGGCCCCCCAAATTATTTTTTTTCCTCTGTGCAGCCCATACACCCAGCCGAGTTTGAGACCCCTGGTCTAGAGCTTGCTAAAAATGTTAGCCTATGATTAAGAACACTCTTTTGCGTCGGAAACGCGTCAGGGTCTTCTAAATATGGATGGACTTTTTTAAAATTATGTGACAATAAAGAAAAGAAATTATTTTACGTTGGATGTGCCAATAAACTTCCTTCAAGTCAAATTATCGTCCACCTGGCGGATTTCATATCGTTGCACTCCGTGGATGTGTGGTGACCTATTTCATTGGGCGGGTCAAGCTTTTCTCCACCTCTTCTGTTAATGTTATTTATAGTACAATATAATGTACAGAAAAAAAAGATGGATAGAGCTATATACCAGGATGGAGGACAAAGATACAAGCATGGGATGGGAAAGCTGGGTGCTGAGGGAAATAGGCTATTTCCCTCAGCACCCAGCTTTCCCATGATTTGCTATACATTTTTCCCTCAGCACTCAGCTTTCCCATGCTCGGATATCCCTCAGAACCCAGATTTCATATATTCTGATATCTATCTTGTCCTCAGCGCCCAGCTGATGCGGAGTCACACACCCATGCTCTGCTATACATCTTTCTCTTAGCACTCAACTTTCCCATGTTTTGCTATACATCTTTCCCTCACCACTCATCTTTCTCATACTCTGATATCAAGGGCAAGCTGCGAGCTGAGGGAAAGTTGTATAGCAGAGCACTGGAAACCTGGGTGCTGAGGACAAGATGGATATCAGAACATGGAATGCTGGGTACTGAGGGAAAAAGGGATATCGCAGCATGGGAAAGCTGGGTGATGAGGGAAAGAGCCAAGTGTCAGCGTAATCATCATGTACCTCAAGGGGGAATCCCCGGTCCTAATTTTGCACCGGGGCCCATCGAACTCTAGTTACGCCACTGATACCAATGTCAAGCAGGTAACATCTCTGTATGAAGTCACCTGCTTGCCTGTGATTGGTATAGTGCAGAGCGCTCCTAGCGCGTGCTGCGCCGCAAATGAATCAAGTGTAGTAAAGCCCTGACGGCACCGGCCCCTGCATAGTAACGCGATCGTCTCGGGGTCTACGGGTCTGCAGGCCACAACAAGCAGTTAAGAGAAAATAGGGAATGGAGGAAAGGTGAGAAGATTTTTTTTTTTTTTTGTGTATGTCAAGAACGGCATAATAGGGAACCAGGATGAGGACTCGAGACATTGTTACTTGGGCACAATGCTACAGGGATAGGCACAATGCTACAAGGATGGGCACAATGCTACAAGGATGGGCACAATGCTACTGGGCACATTACTACTGGGCACAAAGATGGGCACATTATTACTGGACACAAGGATGGGCACATTACTACTGGGCACAAGAAAGCTAAATATTTACCAATAAAATGCTTTTTTACATATAAACGTAACAAAAAAGTGCAGGTTTGTTTTAATAAACAAGCAAAAAATGTTCACAAAAAGTGATCCAAAAGTGTATAGAAGAAAATACATGGAATCACTAAAATGTCACTTGGCCCTGCAAAGAATGCGGCCCCCCCCCCCCCAAATATTTTTTTTTCTATGTGCGGCCCATACACCCAGCCGAGTTTGAGACCCCTGCTGTAGACTGACTACTTTACATTGTATCAAAGTGTCATACCTTCAGTGTTATCCCATGAAAAGATATAATAAAAAAGATTTACAAAAATGGAAGGGGTGTACTGACGTTTGTGAAATATTGTAGCTACACGGTGTAAACATGTTTGCTAAAAGATGGTAGTCCAATGGGACTTCACAAAACATTTTTCCCCCACATAAAAGTACCGTATTTTTCGCTTTATAAGACGCACCTGATTATAAGATGCACCCCCAAATTTGGTGAAGGAAGAGAATTTTTTAATAAATAGGGTACGTGTTATAATGCCAGTGTCCGTCTAACAAATCATATAGGGTATATGTCCCTCATAGCCCCCCCATCCTAAAATTAGCCCGCTTAATCTGGATATGGCCACCTTATATTGAATATAGCCCCCTTGTACTGGCACACATCCCCCAGTGATGCCACATGTCCCCTATGGCTGGCACACATCCTCTATGGCTGGCACACGGCCCCTGTGGCTGGCACACGGCCCCCTGTGGCTGGCACACGGCCCCCTGTGGCTGGCACACGGCCCCCTAAGGCTGGCACACGGCCCCCTAAGGCTGGCACACGGCCCCCTAAGGCTGGCACACGGCCCCCTGTGTTAGATATTGCCCCCATGCTGCTGCTTTTAGTAAAATAAACTCTTTCCTTACCTTCTCCAGCACTGTCTTCCCTCGTGTCTCCCTCCGTGGGGTTGAGCTCCTCCTGTCTCCTGCACTTCCTATTTCCTGATTCTCGGTGCAGTCATGTGATCGGCACAGCAGAGTGACATCTCTGCGTGCATGATCATAGTGGCAGCAGGGAGACCGGGGAGACACGCAGAAGGAGGCAAGTAGAGAGTTTTTTATTTTACTATGGGCAGCAGCATGGGGGCCATAGCTAACACAGGGGTGCATGTGCGATCAAAGGGAGCACAGGCAGCTATAATATGCGCCGCTCCCCCAGCCCGTCACCGCGGTGCGGTTTCAGCACCACGGTGATGAACAGCGGCTGTGCATATTATATGAGCGGGAGCAGGAGATCTCCCGCTGTAGCCTTCCCCAGCTCACTAGCCTCTACCAGCCTCCCTCAGCCTCCAGCACGGCTCCAGAGCTGCCCCCACCTCCCCTGAACCCTGCAGTATATAATCTGTATATTCGGATTATAAGACGCACCCCCTACTTTCCCCCAAAATTTGGGGGAACAAAAGTGCGTCTTATAAAGCGAAAAATACGGTATGTGCACATGACTCCTTTCAAGAGAGTCCGTTCCAAAATTTGCCTGAAAAAATGCTCAGAAAATGCTCGATAGAATGAACATATGCATTTATATGTTAGAAGTTCAGAAACCACTAGTGAATTCTTCATTGAAAAAGAAAAGAAATGACATTCTCACACATCATAAAGGAAAATGGTAGGCCAACTGCGGGGGTCCACTGCCTAACTTGGGGAGTCGGCTGTCAATCAGAATGACGTCCGTGATCCAGTCCTGTCAACAGATCAGAGTTGAAAAGATCCCGACGATCTGTTGACGGGACATGAGCAGAAGCAGGTGAATCGCCGGCAGGAACAGTCTGTGACAGCAGAGATCGGCACCGGACACAATAGGCAAAATTGGCTGTCCAGAACCAGCCATTCCCTTTGAAGATACCCATAATTCTTACCAGCGAAGATAGGATGGGCTGAAATATGGTGATGGTGGCTGGGTTACTTGCCACCTCTGTGACAGAAGTCACCAACAGGCAAACAATCAGTACAATCACCCAGACTGGCAAGCTGCTCAATGGCTCCATCTTCTGCCCAACCCATACTGACAGACCAGACACCTAAAAAAGGAAACTGTCTTTAGAATCGGTACACAGTACAACACAGAGAATACATGCACATTTCTATGGCCATTCTACACCCAATATTAGAAGGTGAAATGTGCTGTTAACTACTTATGCGGGCATCACACGGTACGATCTATCGTACGATCGCACGAGCTATCGTACCCGCCCCCGTCGTTTGTGTGTCACGGGCAAATCGCTGCCCGTGGCGCACAAAGTCGTTAAACCGCCGTCACACGTACTTACCTGCTGAGCGATGTCGCTGTGGGCGGCGAACATCCACTTCCTGAACGGGGTGGGATGTTCGGCGTCACAGCGACGTCGCACAGCGGCCGGCCAATAGAAGCGGAGGGGCGGAGATGAACGGGACGTAAACATCCCGCCCACCTCCTTCCTTCCGCATAGCCGGCGGGAGCCGCGGGACGCAAGAAAGCTGTGTTCATCGTTCCCGGGGTGTCACACGGAGCGATGTGTGCTGCCCCGGGTACGATGAACAACAAGCGCAAAGAAAAATAAACGACTTTTTAAAAATGAACGACGTGTCAACGATAGACGATTTGCGAACGTTCTGAGTCGCACGTAGGCGTCACAAGGGATGACGTCGTGAACGATGCCGGATGTGCGTCACGAAAACCGTGACCCCCGACGACATATCGCACGATAGTCTCGTGTGACGCCCGCATAAGAGTGTGATTGACAAGTCTTTATCATTTTAGAAATATTGCTTTCAGGAAAAAAGTGAGGGTGGAGGATTTATTACTAGATCACTTACTTCACACCCCTTAGCCAGAGCAAAACCGCCTCCAACCAACACCACAATATGCCATGGTATGCATTCTTCAAACTCCTTCCATGTGATCATCGGTGTGGATTCTGCGGTCGCTGACACTTTAGGCTTTTCTGTAATGGAAAAAAAGCAACATAGTTGTGGAAAACCAAGCTACACAAAAAAAAAAAAAAAAAGTTGAAAAAAAATGACAGTAGCTACTCTACCAAATTCCAATGAGACCTACATCGCCTCCCATTCACTGCCATATACTTAAATGTGACAAGTCACAATCCTCTGCTATTCTCTAACAAACAGCAGACAGAAAGCAAAGAGCTCAGTCTTTACACTGTTTATCTTCAGAGTTCATTTACTCTCTCTATTTGGCTATATTCACCATAGTACAATCAATTATAGGTTTTTTTTACCTAGGTATGAAGTCATCTTCAAACCATAGGATAGATAATAATTTGCTGATTCTCCCATGTGAAATGAGAGGAGGTTGACAAAACTCCCCAATGCTCCCATCAATGTCCATGGGAATTCCAGCGATATGTTAGTTTGGCATAATGTAACATTAAATATCTTTTTTCTTTTTTACTTGCCTTTTACGGCTATTGGGCTATAGGTTTCTTTATAATTTAGGTACAAAAAGTAAAAACTTCTACTTGTTCTGGTAATCCATATGTCTCCATTCCACAGTCACGTAAAAATGGGCACCCAATCACTCCGAGTATATCAAAAGGCATACTTTTTTAATCTCAATGGTTAAATGAAAGGAACCCATCACAATGCCTATATCCTGCACATTGTAATTAGTTTAAATAGGTCTAAATTGCATGTATGTAACAAGCCCTGTGATAGTAGCGACACTGCGTGGGAGGAATGCCAGCAGTATGACCGCCACGAGCAGCAAGTGATGATTTCACTATGATATACCATTAATTGCTAAAGCAAGAGGACACCTGTAACAGCCAATCCGTATACAGCACAATTAATAAAATATCCAAAATAGAAGAAAACTTACCTTTTATTCTACAACACCACCAGCTGGGCTTTCTTCCAGGAATTATAAAAAATAAAAAACCAAAGAGAATAGCTGAGGTAGCATCCGATTTATAACCTTTCCTGTTCATGTAAAGAAAATAGACAACAAATAAAAATTACAGAATTAAACATATAACTAGTATTTATATTATATATATATATATATATATTATATATATATATATATATATATATATATATATATATATATATATATATATATATAATCTCCACAGAATATACCATAGACAACTGATAAGTGAGTGTCACTCCAAACGACAACAGGGCTCTGCTGACCACCTTCAGTCAATTTGTGACCTCTATAGGGTTCAATATATGGGTTGCTGGGCCAATCTACTGCAGTTCTGGAAAGAGCAGAATGCCATTACTGTTCTACCACCTGTCCATCAAACTATGGAAACTGTTGGCAGCAATCAGCAAACCCGACCAACATACAAGACTACCAGTTGGGCCTGCACTTATTAGATATTTATAGTTACTTGTGTATATGCCATGAATGATTTCAAGGTATTCCCAGCCTAGATACCCATGGCGCATCCACACGACATAACAAATGTCTGAGACTGGGTCCCCCTTGGAGGTTTCCTTGACTTCCTTAGAAGTAACTAAAGACAACTGCAGATCTGCACGGCCACTTCACCATTCCCACCTCCACTCTGGAGATAGTGTAGGAAATGCCAGAAATGTCTTTAGCGGGAATACCTCACAAAGGTAGACACTATAGGAGGGGAAAAATGCAGTCCTTTCCCACATAACCTAGACGAGTGACTCCAGTTCTCAAACTCCATGATGCTTAAATAACCCCGGCAAAATCCACTGTTTACCGGTTAACCAGGGGTGTTGGAAAAAGATGGTGGGATGACTACACTTTCAAAGTGGTTTTCTCTAATGAGGCAACCCAATTAAGTTGGGAATGCTCCCTTACAGGTATGCAACTAAAGGGTGCTTTACACGCTGCGACATTGCTAGCTATCTCGTTAGCGATGTAACATGCCAGATCGCACATACGATTTGCCGAGATCGCACATAGGTTCTTTTTGTAGCGCCGGTCACATGTGTGATCTCGGCAGATCGTATGTGTGATCTGGCGTGTTACATCGCTAACAAGATCGCTAGCGATGTTGCAGCGTGTAAAGCACCCTTAAAAAAGTCTTTACATAAGATTAAGGTGCAAATGAACATCATAGATAATAAGGAACTATGCAAAATGTATGTTAAGCCTGTCTCTCATATATAAGCTGACCACACATGATAAGATACAGAGGACCGCTAAGTGTGCATTTCCAAGGGGCAATTACTGAGCATAGACAGACTATGAATGGAAACAGACCGAACAACCTACAGTTTGTGAAGGTTAACTTGAAATATAAAGTAATTTTTCACACAGAATGAAAAGGCCAATTAAGACGTACGCAGAAGCTATGTATAAACCTGACTATATTATAAAAAAAAAAAAAAAGAAGACCAAAGTTGGTTGATATTAGTCGGGAGGATCCAAGGGCAGATGTCTGGGTAAGGGCTGCTTCTCACTTGCGAGTTTCTCGCAGTAGAGCAATGCGAGAAAATCTCGCATTGGAATCGGACACCTTAGTGAATGATTCAGCTCTCATCTGCGATTTTTTTCTCAGTCCAAATCGGACTGAGAAAAAAATCGCAGCATGTTGCTTTTTTGCGAGTTTCTACTGCGAGTCTCTCCAATGCAAGTCTATGGGAGCGTGTAAATAATCGGATGTCACGGGACAGCACTCACACCATCCTAGTGACATGCGATTTTCTAAAGACATTTCTCGCATGTTTCCTAAAAGACTGGAAACGAGCGATGTCTCACAATGTCTGTCAATCATTATTCTCTGTCAGTTGGTCTCTCCCTCTCGGTCTCTATTCTCTCTCTGTCGGTCCGTCACTATCTCTGTCCCTCTCTCACAGTCTGTCGGTCATTTTCCCCTCCTCTCTCATACTCACCGTTCCCCGATCCCCGGCGCGGCGCTGCACGGCATTCACAGTGCTGCGGCGGCTTTTACTATTGTGAAAAAGCCGGCCGCTCATTAATCAATCTCGTATTCCCTGCTTTCCCCGCCCACAAGCGCCTATGATTGGTTGCAGTGAAACACGCCCCCACGCTGAGTGACAGGTGTCTCACTGCACCCAATCACAGCAGCCGGTGGGCAGGTCTATACTGTGCAGTGAAATAAATAAATAATTAAAAAAAACGGCGTGCGGTCCCCCCAATTTTAATACCAGCCAGATACAGCCATACGGCTGAAGGCTGGTATTCTCAGGATGGGGAGCTCCACGTTAGGGGGAGCCCCCCAGCCTAACTGTATCAGTCAGCAGCCGCCCAGAATTGCCGCATACATTATATGCGACAGTTCTGGGACTGTACCCGGCTCTTCCCGAATTGCCCTGGTGCGTTGGCAAATCGGGGTAATAAGGAGTTAATGGCAGCCCATAGCTGCCACTAAATCCTAGATTAATCATGTCAGGCGTCTCCCCGAGATACCTTCCATGATTAATCTGTAAATTACAGTAAATAAACATACACACACCTGAAAAAATCATTATTATCATCATCATCATCATTATTAGAAATAAAAAAACACAAACAAATTCCCTCATTACCAATTTAATAAGCCCCAAAAAGCCCTCCATGTCCGGCGTAATCCACGGACCTCCAGCGTCGCTTCCAGCTTTGCTGCATAGAGGTGACCGGAGCTGCAGCAGACACCGCCGCTCCGGTCACCTCCACGCAGCAACTGAGGTGAGTAGCGCGATCTGCTGAGGTGTCACTGAGGTTAATCGCGGCCACCGCTGGATCCAGTGACAGCGGGTAACCTCAGTGATAGCTCAGCTGATCGCGCTACTCACCTCAGTTGCTGCGTGGAGGTGACAGGAGCGGCGGTGTCTGCTGCAGCTCCTGTCACCTTCATGCTGGAAGCGACGCTGGAGGTCCGTGGATTACGCCGGACATGGAGGGCTTTTTGGGGCTTATTAAATTGGCAATGAGGGAATTTGTTTGTGTTTTTTATTTCTAATAAATGATTTTTTCATGTGTGTGTGTGTTTATTTACTGTAACTTACAGATTAATCATGGAGGGTGTCTCCTAGACGCCTGACATGATTAATCTAGGATTTAGTGGCAGCTATGGGCTGCCATTAACTCATTACCCCGATTTGCCAACGCACCAGGGTAAATCGGGAAGAGCCGGGTACAGTCCCAGAACTGTTGCATCTAATGTATGCGGCAATTCTGGGCGGCTGCTGACTGATATTGTTAGGCTGGGGGGCTCCCCATAACGTGGAGCTCCCCATCCTGAGAATACCAGCCTTCAGCTGTATGGCTTTATCTGGCTGGTATTAAAATTGGGGGGGACAGCACGCCATTTTTTTAAATTATTTATTTATTTATTTCACTGCACAGTATAGACCCGCCCACCGGCTGCTGTGATTGGTTGCAGTGAGACACCTGTCACTCCGCGTGGAGGCGTGTCTCACTGCAACCAATCATAGGCGCCTGTGGGCGGGGAAAGCAGGGAATACAAGATTGTTTAATGAGCGGCCGGCCTTTTCAAAATAGTAAAAGCCGCCGGAGCAGTGAGAACGCCGTGCAGCGCGGCGCCGGGGATCGGTGAGTATATGAGAGAGGGCTGCTAACTTCAGTCACTCAGGAGATTAGCGGTCACTGGTGAGTCCTTCACAGGTGACCGCTAATCAGGACGCGGACAGACAGAGCCGCAGCATGACAATGAAGTCGGGTGAAGTTCACCCGAGTTCATTCTGATTGTGCGGCTCTGTCTGTGTCTGCTGTCATCTGCCATTAAGCTCTGCTGCATGGCTGTCTGTGTCTGCTGTCAGCGGCCATGTAGCAGCGCTGAATGGCAGATGACATAGTAAAAAATACGCATTACACACGCATTACACACGCTAGTAAAATCATTAATTTATTCAGAAAAAGCATCGCACTTGCGTTGCACTCGGACCAAACGTGATCTAAAATCAGCCTAGTTTTTTTCAGCCCAGTCGGACCGATTTTACTCGCATAGATATGTGTTTCCACCCTAAAGAAGGATCAAGCATATTAGATTTTAACAGATCACTCTTGGTCAAAATTATATATTTTGTCAATCGCCACCTTAACACATACAACAGTTAAACAACCTAGTAATAGAAATATACACATAATTATATCCACCTAGCACAACTCACAGTCCAAACAGTGAATCCCAACCTGGGATAAATCCAGGATCCCGTGTGAACCAGGACAAGGCCATTAACAGGAAGACTGTAAGTGTCACCACCTCCTGGTAACTGCAAGATAAAAAAAAATAGTTAGTTATATATAAATTACATTGCGTACAAGAGTGAATCCCCTGTACACATCAGATATCTGAATGACTGTTCGGACAATCATTTGCAGTTTCTCCCATACACAGCGGAGTATTAGGGTAAGTTCACACAGTGCATTTTTCGCGGCGTTTTTGCACGTTTTTCGGGTGCGTTTTTGCTCAGAAAACTGCATGACTTTGCTTCCCCCAGCAAAGTCTATGAGTTTTCATTTTTGCTGTCTGCACACACCGTTTTTTTTTCAGCTGCGTTTTTGTGGTGACCACAAAAACGCAGCATGTCAATTATTTTTGCGTTTTTCACGGCGTTTTTCATCCATTGAGTGCAATGGGATGTTGAAAGACGCAATGAGAAACGCAAATTGCAAATATAGCTGCGTTTTAGTGCGTTTCTATGACTAAAAGCGCTGCTATAAACGCAAGGGGTGGGTAGTAAAGTGACATGTACAGGAAGAGGATTCCTTCTGTCAGTAAACACAGAAGCATGAATCCTCCCGGTACCGTCACCGCTGCGTCCACCTCCAGTCCTGTGCATGTCTGCTGCCGTGCGGCGCCATGTCTGGGCGGGAGGTGGAGACAGCTGTGAAAACAAAAGTGAACAGTAGAAAAAAAAAAATGTCATACTCACCTGTCTGCAGACTCCCGGTGGCATGCCCGCTCCCAGCTCCTCTCCCGGTACCGCCGCTCCGGCTGTGTGCAGACGGCCGGGACATCTCCGATATCATCTGCAGGACCTGGCGCTGATCACCTGATGCGGTCACCTGACGCATCAGCTGATCGTAAGTCTCACGGTGACGCTGGCGCCCGGCCGGCTTCACCTATCAGCTGATCCTGCCGTCAGGAGACTTCATCCCTGATTACCGGCAGCTCCTGCAGCGATCGGACGGGATCAGACTCCGCTCCAGGAGCTGCCGGTAATCAGCACATAAGTGAGTATTTTTTTTTGCACTGATGCATCATCTGATCATCTTTTATACAATCAGCTGCTGTGTGATGTGATTCAGGCCCTTGAACCTGACACATCATCTGATCGCTTTGCCTTCCAGCAAACCGATCAGATGATATTGGATCCTGATTGGACGGCGCGGGACCCTTGACCCAGGATTACTGCAGAGGGGGGTTCTTTATTGCAGTGCCTGTCTTTATGCGTTTTTTATCAGTGAACAAAAAAAAAAAAGGTCTGATGTCATTTCCTTCTTCAATATGTTCATTCTCCACTAGTGTATGCAGGAGAGCAGACAGCTGCACAACTACAAGGCTCAGCATACTCCATCCAATAGTGTATGCAGGAGAGCAGACAGTAGCTGCAGAACTACAAGGCTCAGCATCCTCCATCCAGGATTGTATGCAGGAGTTTTTTGCCCCCCAAAAAAATGACGTGGGCTTCGCCATATTTTGTATGCTAGCCAGGTACATAAGGCAGGTACGGGCTGCCCCCAACCCTCAGCTGCCTATTTGTACCCGGCTGGGAACCAAAAATATAGGGAACACCCTTTTTTTTTTATTTCATGAATTTCATGAAATAATTAAAAAAAAAAAAAAAATTGCGTGAGCTTCGCCCAATTTGTGTGTCCAGCCAGGTACAACAAGGCAGCTGGAGATTGGAATCCACAATGCACGGTGCCCAAGCTTTCTGGGCACCCCCGCTGCGAATTGCAGTCCGCAGTCACCTCAGAAAATGGCGCTTTCATAGAAGCGCCATCTTCTGGCACTGTATCCAACTCTTCCAGCTGCCCTGATGCCGGGTGGCTCGCTGGGTAATAATGGGGTTAGGGCTAGCTGTGTATTATCAGCTGGCCGTAAGCCCGAAATTCATGGTGTCACGCCAATATTAGACATGGCCACCATGAATTTCTAGTAAAGATAAAAAAAAAACAACACACAGAAAAATATTTTTATTAGAAATAAAACACAACATAATAGTGACTCCATCTTTATTGAAATAAAGAACCCCCCTCTGCAGTAATCCTGGGTCAAGGGTCCCGCGCCGTCCAATCCAGATCCAATATCATCTGATCGGTTTGCTGGAAGGCAAAGAAATCAGATGATGTGGCAGGTTCAAGGGCCTGAATCACATGACACAGCAGCTGATTGTATAAACGGTTTTAATACATTCAGCTGATGCATCAGTGCAAAAAAAAACCCCACACACTTCTGTGCAGCGTTGGACTGGCTACCGGAGGAATCTCCAGTAATGCCAGGCAAGGATTCAGGTACCTGCACTGCACTCCGGAGCTCTCACCTGAGCTCGGGAGTGCAGCCGAGACTGTACAGCGAGCGCCGAGCGATTGATTCCCCGGCACTTATGGTTCAGTTCATGACAGCTGCAGACATCCCGGGCTAATCTCCGGTGCGCTCACCTGAACCCCGGAGATCACCCCGGCCTGTCTGCAGCTGTCATGAATTGACTGCCGGGGAATCAGTCACTCGGCGCTCGCTCGCTGTACAGTCTAGGCTGATGCATCAATGCAAAAAAAAAAAAAAAAAAGAAAAACAACTACACACGTCCGTGCTGACTCCCGCCCGACAGCTGCAGGAGCTGCCGGTAATCAGCTGATGAAGCCTCCTGATGGCATCAGCTAATAGTCGGCCGGGCGGTAAAAAGCCGGCGTCAACGCGAGACTTACGATCAGCTGATGCGTCAGGTGACCGCATCAGGTGATCACCGCCAGGTCATGCAGCTATCGTACGTGCCTGGGAGCCGACACACAGCCAGAGCGGGGGTGGCGGTACCGGGAAGAGGAGATGGGAGCGGACATGGCACCGGGAGTCTGCAGAGAGGTGAGTATGACATTTTTCTACTGTTCACTTTTGATTTAGCAGCCGCTTCCACCTCCCGCACGGGAGCAGACATGGCACCGGGCGGAAAATGGAAGCAGCGGAGGCGGTAACTGGAGGATTCACGCTTCTGTGTTTACTGACAGAAGGAATCCTCTTCCTGTACATGTCACTTTTCTACCCACCCCTTGCGTTTATAACTGCGTTTTTAGTCATTAAAAAACGCACTAAAACGCAGCTATATTTGCAATTTGCGGTTTTCATTGCGTTTTTGAACATCTCATTGAACTCAATGGGTGGAAAACGCAGTGAAAAACGCAAAAATAATTGACATGCTGCGTTTTTGTGGTGCCCTAAAAAAAACAACAAAAAAACGCTGTGTGCAGACAGCAAAAATGAAAACTCAGACTTTGCTGGGGAAGCAGTTTTCTGCTGTCGGGCGGGAGTCAGCACTGACGTGTGTAGTTTTTTTTTTTTTTTTTTCTTTTTTTGCATTGATGCATCAGCCTAGACTGCAGTTTTCTGAGCAAAAACCCACCCGAAAAACGTGCAAAAACGCCGCGAAAAACGCACTGTGTGAACTTACCCTAAAGATTGAGTCACACACGAGATCGCTAACGAGATTGTTGCTGAATCACCGTTTGTGACATAGCAACGATCTCGTTATGTGGGACACCTACCAGCGATCAGGCCCCTGCTGTGAGATCGCTAGTTGTTGCCGAATGGTCCAGACCATTTTCTACAAAGGTGATGTCCTGCTGGGCAGGACGCATCGCTGTGTTTGACACCTACCAACGACCTAACACGGTCACAACGCCCCCCGAGATCGTTATACAGGTCGCTGATCGTTACTGCATCGTTGGCAATGTCTGACTGTGTGACATCTCACCAGCGACCTCCCAGCGACTTACCAGCAATCCTTATCAGGTCGTATCTTTTTCGGGATCACTGGTAAGTCGTTGTATGTGACTGGGCCTTAACCCAGACACGGGAAGGACTGACAGATTTAAAGCTCTTCCTCAAGTGCTAATATTTACTCAAAGGCAAATTTTAATTTAGATTTACAATTTCAGGGAAGGGCGTGAAGTGAATTAAGATTTTTTTTTTTAATATTTGAAAAGTAAAGTGCTATGGAATATGTTGGCGCTATACAAATCTAATATTGGGCCATTTTTACTCTGGGCGCCATTGACGTATAAATGGCTGCAGATTTGCTATGATACATTAAGACACTGCAGTTGGTAACAACAATTGTACATATTGTAGACAACACATTTCCAACAACGAATGGACTGATATTCCCACCATGTCTTCTGACATCTGATACACAAGCAGTAAACCTCTGGCGATTTGTCATTGTCACTGATACCATTTGGAGCACATACGATGTTTTGAGCACTTTTTATTGCATTTTTTGGGGAAGGAATGACAGCTTAGGCAGCCTTTAGCAATGGGTTAAAACAGAACATCTGACTGAATACATGATTTGTATTTTTTTCCTAGTAAACTTAACTATAAAATAAGGTAGTTTGAATTGTTTTTAATGTATTATATTGAAGAGAAGACGGGTAACTTGCTAAATAAATAACATGTGTTGGATCCTCAACTTTGCAAAAACTATCAGTCCAAACCAGGACATTTCAAACTTTGCCATGCTCTGGAGCGGTTTTTATCTCGTTGAGCAACATTTTACAACAAATCGAATGAGGAACTTTTAAAGACGTTAAAGATTCCAAGCCTTGAAACTTACCTGAAGGAAATGATTATTATATACTGTATACACACACAGTACTGTGCAAAAGTTTTAGACAGGTGTGGAAAAAGATACTGCAAATCAACCCCTTCATGACATTTGACACAAGTTTATGTCATGGTCGGGAAGGGGTTCCTGCAAAATTACATAAATTTATGTCATGGCGATTATGCGGGCACAGGTTCAGTTACTGGATCTTATAGCAGAGCTGCGGCTGTCACACCCAGGGATGGTATCCACACTATCCCAGCTGTTTAACCTCCTAAATACCACAATTAATAGCGATTGCAGCATTTAGGAGGCTGGGAGAGGTCATACCCATGTGACCAGAAGGAGCGAGGTCTCAGCCAACAAAAATGTTACTTCCTGGTATCAGCTTCGTAGGCTGAGGCCCGTGCCAGTATAGCACTGGCTTTTATCTATATATATAATTGCCTTATTCTGTCTGTCTGTCTGTCTGTCTGTCTGTCTATCTGTCTGTCTGTCTGTCTGTCATGCTCCGAAATTGTGTCCTTACGGTGACACAAAGCTGATTGGCCGCTGGGCTCGCCATGGCCCCGCCCCCCCACACGGATTGGCCTCTCGCCCCGGCTCTCTGCAGGCCCCGCCCCCTCACGCAATGCACGCTCGCTGTGGCCCAACTGACACGGGGCTCCGATTCCCAGGTGAGTACACACACATCAGATCACACTCACTCTCACACTCACTCTCACACATCACATCCACACACTCACAACATGCTGGGATATCGCTTGCTTCTACACCGGCTCCGTCAGGATCCCGGCAGCGCCAGACATAACCTTGCGATGCTGGGATCTTAACGGAGGCCGTGAAAGCTGGTAACCATTATACACATCGGGTAACTAAGGTCCCTTAGTTACCCGATGTGTATCATAGTTACCAGTGTACACCGGCTCACACTCACACACACATCACATCGCATCCACACATCAAGGTCCTGCAGCTGCAGAACATACATAACATAACAGCACACACACACACACACAAACAAATCAGATCACACTCACTCACATACACACATCACATCGCATCCACATACTCACAACATCCTGGGATATCGCTTGCTTCTCGGCGGCGATATTGTGCTGTGAGCTTCCAGGACCTGACGGAGGATCACATGGCCAGAAGCATGTGATATCCCCGGATGTTGTGAGTATCAGCGCGTATGTGCAATATCGTCAGTGTCTGTGTGTGTGAGTGTATGCGATCGGGTGTGTGTGAGTGTATGCGATCGGGGGTGTGTGTGAGTGTATGCGATCGGGTGTGTGTGTGAGTGTATGCGATCGGGTGTGTGTGTGAGTGGATGCGATCGGTTGTGTGTGTGAGTGGATGCGATCGGTTGTGTGTGTGAGTGGATGCGATCGGTTGTGTGGGTGAGTGGATGCGATCGGTTGTGTGGGTGAGTGGATGCGATCGGGTGTGGGTGAGTGTCGGCAGAGGAGCACGGCGTGCTGGAGGAGGCTGGGAGCAGAGAGGCTGATCTTGGGGAAGGCTGGGAGGGGGGGGCTGATGCTGAGGGAGGCTGGAAGGAGAGAGGCTGAGCAAACGTGCTCCATCCGCCATACTGCGCACTCCCCATCGTGCTGCATCCCCCATGCTGCGCACTCCCAAACGTGGTCCATCCGCCATGCTGCGCACTCCCAAACGTGGTCCATCCGCCATGCTGCGCACTCCCAAACGTGGTCCATCCGCCATGCTGCGCACTCCCAAACGTGCTCCATCCGCCATGCTGCGCACTCCCAAACGTGCTCCATCCGCCATACTGCGCACTCCCAAACGTGCTCCATCCGCCATACTGCGCACTCCCCATCGTGCACCATCCGGCATGCTGCGCACTCGTAAGCGGATGGAGCATGATGGGGGGTGCGCAGCATGGCGGATGGAGCACGTTTGGGAGTGCGCAGCATGGCGGATGGAGCACGTTTGGGAGTGCGCAGCATGACGGATGGAGCACGTTTGGGAGTGCGCAGCATGACGGATGGAGCATGTTTGGGAGTGCGCAGCATGCCGGATGGTGCACGATGGGGAGTGCGCAGTATGGCGGATGGAGCACGTTTGGGAGTGCGCAGTATGGCGGATGGAGCACGTTTCGGAGTGCGCAGCATGGCGGATGGAGCACGTTTGGGAGTGCGCAGCATGGCGGATGGACCACGTTTGGGAGCGCGCAGCATGGCGGATGGAGCACGTTTGGGAGTGCGCAGCATGGCGGATGGAGCACGTTTGGAAGTGCGCAGCATGGCGGATGGAGCACGTTTGGGAGTGCGCAGCATGGCGGATGGAGCACGTTTGGGAGTGCGCAGCATGCCGGATGGAGCACGATGGGGAGTGCGCAGTATGGCGGATGGAGCACGTTTGGGAGTGCGCAGCATGGCGGATGGAGCACGTTTGGGAGTGCGCAGCATGGCGGATGGACCACGTTTGGGAGTGCGCAGCATGGCGGATGGAGCACGTTTGGGAGTGCGCAGCATGGCGGATGGAGCACGTTTGGGAGTGCGCAGCATGGCGGGTGGAGCACGTTTGGGAGTGCGCAGCATGGCGGATGGAGCATGATAGGGGGTGCGCAGCATGGCGGATGGAGCACGTTTGGGAGTGCGCAGCATGGCGGATGGAGCACGTTTGGGAGTGTGCAGCATGGCGGATAGAGCACGATGGGGAGTGCGCAGTATGGCGGATGGAGCACGTTTGGGAGTGCGCAGTATGGCGGATGGAGCACGTTTCGGAGTGCGCAGCATGGCGGATGGAGCACGTTTGGGAGTGCGTAGCATGGCGGATGGACCACGTTTGGGAGCGCGCAGCATGGCGGATGGAGCACGTTTGGGAGTGCGCAGCATGGCGGATGGAGCACGTTTGGGAGTGCGCAGCATGGCGGATGGAGCACGTTTCGGAGTGCGCAGCATGGCGGATGGAGCACGTTTGGGAGTGCGCAGCATGGCGGATGGACCACGTTTGGGAGCGCGCAGCATGGCGGATGGAGCACGTTTGGGAGTGCGCAGCATGGCGGATGGAGCACGTTTGGAAGTGCGCAGCATGGCGGATGGAGCACGTTTGGGAGTGCGCAGCATGGCGGATGGAGCACGTTTGGGAGTGCGCAGCATGCCGGATGGTGCACGATGGGGAGTGCGCAGTATGGCGGATGGAGCACGTTTGGGAGTGCGCAGCATGGCGGATGGAGCACGTTTGGGAGTGCGCAGCATGGCGGATGGACCACGTTTGGGAGTGCGCAGCATGGCGGATGGAGCACGTTTGGGAGTGCGCAGCATGGCGGATGGAGCACGTTTGGGAGTGCGCAGCATGGCGGGTGGAGCACGTTTGGGAGTGCGCAGCATGGCGGGTGGAGCACGTTTGGGAGTGCGCAGCATGGCGGATGGAGCATGATAGGGGGTGCGCAGCATGGCGGATGGAGCACGTTTGGGAGTGCGCAGTATGGCGGATGGAGCACGTTTGGGAGTGCGCAGTATGGCGGATGGAGCACGTTTCGGAGTGCGCAGCATGGCGGATGGAGCACGTTTGGGAGTGCGTAGCATGGCGGATGGACCACGTTTGGGAGCGCGCAGCATGGCGGATGGAGCACGTTTGGGAGTGCGCAGCATGGCGGATGGAGCACGTTTGGAAGTGCGCAGCATGGCGGATGGAGCACGTTTGGAAGTGCGCAGCATGGCGGATGGAGCACGTTTGGGAGTGCGCAGCATGCCGGATGGTGCACGATGGGGAGTGCGCAGTATGGCGGATGGAGCACGTTTGGGAGTGCGCAGCATGGCGGATGGAGCACGTTTGGGAGTGCGCAGCATGGCGGATGGACCACGTTTGGGAGTGCGCAGCATGGCGGATGGAGCACGTTTGGGAGTGCGCAGCATGGCGGATGGAGCACGTTTGGGAGTGCGCAGCATGGCGGGTGGAGCACGTTTGGGAGTGCGCAGCATGGCGGATGGAGCATGATAGGGGGTGCGCAGCATGGCGGATGGAGCACGTTTGGGAGTGCGCAGCATGGCGGATGGAGCACGTTTGGGAGTGTGCAGCATGGCGGATAGAGCACGATGGGGAGTGCGCAGCATGGCGGATGGAGCACGTTTGGGAGTGCGCAGCATGGGGGATGCAGCACGATGGGGAGTGCGCAGTATGGCGGATGGAGCACGTTTGGGAGTGCGCAGCATGGCGGATGGACCACGTTTGGGAGTGCGCAGCATGGCGGATGGAGCACGTTTGGGAGTGCGCAGCATGGGGGATGCAGCACGATGGGGGGTGCGCAGCATGGGGGATGGAGCACGATGGGAGGTGCACACCTCCCCCCAACACACACACACACGCGCACTGCACAACACACACACACTACGAATCACAAACAACGCCCTACACAGACACCCACACACACAGACAACGCTGCACACACAAATATACGCACATACTGCACAACACACACATTGCTCAAAACATACCTCCCCCCAAAACACACCACACCCACACAAACCGCACAACACACACACACACACACACACACAACGCTACAGACACACAGCGCTCCACAAACAACGCAACACACGCAACACACATACAACACCGCTCTCACCCCCCGCGACACTCAGAACATGTACAGCGCCCTACACAAACACTTGGTAACTACACACAACAACATCTATATATATAACAAAAATCATACATGAACTACACAATACGTAAATTCTAGAATACCCGATGCGTAGAATCGGGCCACCTTCTAGTTTATTTATATTATATTTTATATACACACATATACACACACTCACACACACACACACACACACACACATACATACATACATACATACATACATACATACATACATACATACATACACACACACACACATATACAGTCCTGGCCAAAAGTTTTGAGAATGCTACAAATATTAATTTTTACATAGTCTACTGCTTCAGTTTTTCTAATGGCAATTTGCATATACTCCAGAATGTCATAAAGAGTGATCAGCTTAACAGCAATTACTTGCAAAGTCAATATTGGCTAAGAAAATGAACTTTAACCCCCAAAACACATTTCAACATCATTGCATTCCAGCCTTAAAAGGAGCAGCTAACATTGTTTTAGTGATTGTTCCATTAACACAGGTGTGGGTGTTGATGAGGACAGAGCTGGCGATCAGTCATGATTAAGTAAGAATGACACCACTGGACACTTTAAAAGGAGGCTGGTGCTTGGTATCATTGTTTCTCTTCAGTTAACCATGGTTATCTCTAAAGAAACACGTGCAGCCATCATTGCTCTGCACGAAAATGGCCTAACAGGGAAGAGTATCGCAGCTACAAAGATTGCACCTCAGTCAACAATCTATCGCATCATCAAGAACTTCAAGGAGAGAGCTTCCATTGTTGCCAAAAAGGCTCCAGGGCGCCCGAGAAGGACCAGCAAACGCCAGGACCGTATCTTAAAACTGTTTCAGCTGCGGGATCGGACTACCAGCAGTGCCGAGCTAGCTCAGCAATGGCAGCAGGCTGGTGTGAGTGCTTCTGCACGCACTGTGAGGCGGAGACTCTTTGAGCAAGGCCTGGTTTCAACGAGGGCAGCAAAGAAGCCACTTCTCTCCAAAAGAAACATCAGGGACTGACTGATATTCTGCAAAAGGTACAGGGAGTGGACTGCTGAGGACTGGGGTCAGGTCATTTTCTCAGATAAATCCCCTTTTCGATTGTTTGGGACATCTGGAAAACAGCTTATTAGGAGAAGAAGAGATGAGCGCTACCACCAGTCTTGTCTCATGCCAACTGTTAAGCATCCTGAAACGATTCATGTGTGGGGTTGCTTCTCAGCCAAGGGAATCAGCTCACTCACAGTCTTGCCTAAAAACACAGCCATGAATAAAGAATGGTACCTGAATGTCCTCCAAGAGCAACTTCTCCCAACCGTCCAAGAGCAGTTTGGCGCCCAACAATGCCTTTTCCAGCATAATGGAGCACCTTGCCATAAAGCAAAGGTGATCACTAAATGGCTCATGGAACAAAACAGAGATTTTGGGTCCATGGCCTGGAAACTCCCCAGATCTGAATCCCATTGAGAACTTGTGGGCAATCATCAAGAGATGGGTGGACAAACAAAAACCAACAAATTCTGGCAAAATGCAAGCATTGCTTATGCAAGAATGGACAGCTATCAGTCAGGATTTGGTCCAGAAGTTGATTGAGAGCATGCCAGGGAGAATTGCTGAGGTCCTGAAGAAGAAGGGTCAACACTGCAAATATTGACTTGCTGCATTAACTCATTCTAACTGTCAATATAACCTTTTGGTACTCATAATATGATTGCAATTATATTTCTGTATGTGATGTAAACATCAGACAAACACAAATAAAAACCAGAGGGCAACAGATCATGTGAAAATATAATTTTGGTGTCATTCTCAAAACCTTTGGCCATGACTGTGTATGTATATATATAAGAAAGTATAGAAGAAAAACAAATACAAAAGATAAAACCAATAAATATGTATATTTATGAAAAAAAAACATAAAATGAACAAACATGTACACATTTGGTATCGCAGAGTCTGGAACAACCCGAGCTATTTAAAAAAAATAAAAAATAAAAAAAAAAAGCGTCACAGTAGTTAACCCCCTCAGTGAATAACGTAGGAAAAAACCCCAGCAAAAACTGTGTTTTCATTATTGAGCGCTAAAAGTAGTGGAATAAAACCCAATAAAAAAAGTCATATGTAAATAAAAAAATGGTATCGCTGAAAAAATAATCTTGACCGGCAAAACACAAGGCCATCATACAGCTGTCAGCGAAAAAATAAAGCTCTCAGAATACAGCAATGCAAAAACATTTTTTTGCAATAAAAATGTTTTTTATTGTGCAATAGTGTCAAAACATTAAAAAAAAATAATATAAATGAGGTATTGCTGTAACCGCACAGACTCCAAGAAAAAAGCCATGTTATGACTTATACCACAATGTGAAGGGCATACAAAATAAATAGAAGCAATTCTTCAACAGCTGTTGATTTGTTCATTCTGACACCCAAAGATCGCAGTAAGGCTAGATTCACACACTGCGTTTTTTTGATGCTGCGCTTTTGTGCGTTTTTTGCGGCAAAAACCGCACAGAAACTCACCCGCGTCAAAAAAACGCATGCGTTTTTGCCGCGATTTGGTGCGTTTTTTGCTGCGTTTTTGCTCACTGCGTCTTTATGCGTTTTTTATCAGTGGAATATAGCACCAGTGAGGAATAATATCTAAAACTTAGCTTTTATTTAGCTTTTTTTAAAATTTATGATAATAGTTATAAAACACACTTAGGATCGCCCAGCGGGTAGCCAAGGTACGTGTTCCCACGCTGTGACAGATAATCCTTGGAGCAACACCATAGGGGGTAACAATTATGTGTAGTACAGGTACCAGAAGCTGTCATACATAAAGCATTATTGAGAATATTGGACAGAGGTCCCGTTATCAAAATGCAATTTTATGGAAAACTGATTATATCAACTCCACAAAAACAGCCAGATATACCCCGTCCCCCTTTTCCCAGGGATTACACACACATAATATAATAAATCGAAAAACACGGAAAGATCTCACCCATCAGGAGGATCTTCTGATGTTTGGTACAGCAATTCGTCTTTAGGAGGGATCACAGAGGGGCTTGTGGTCCAGGCTTTGTATAACTTGCCCTAAACCCCCTTGTCTCCCGTCCTTACAAGGACAGTCCACATCTGAACCTGTGTCCCTGTAGAAACTTGTCCCACATGCCACCCGACGCGTTTCGTCACCCTTAGTGACTCCTCAGGGTTCCAAGCATGAAAGATCATATGGTGGGTCAAAGAGTGGTATGTGACCTGCAGAGTCCAGACACCAAATGCTGCAAACCGCCAGCCCCCTAATTGGTAACCTATAAGTATATAGTTGGGGGCCCGCACAGCCAATCCTAGCAACCTCCAATCAGGTGCAACTCATGAATAATAAACAAACTCACCACTTTTTCAAAATCATCGCTCGCTGGATTTCCACGTGTCCCAGGCGTTACACTGTCATCCATACTCAATGTTCCCAGTACGTGCACCGCATTTCCGGGTAGCGGATGCGAGAACGAGGTCTGACCCGCATCACGTGGTCAGGCACATGATCTGCCGCGTCATCGCATCCTTCAGTGTGGCCATCCAGCAAAGGGCACGCCTACAGGGCATGCGATTAGAAAGCACAAACAAATTACGTCGGCCTTCAAAGTGTTCCATTGGGTTATCATATCTCTACTCTGTTCAGCTGTGCAAATGCAAATTTGTACCGCAAATCCCCTAAACACCTAGTGGGGACCCGGCAGTAACATGTGGTACAAACATCACCACGTGATCTACCGCATCATCATGTCAATACGAGCTATAGATACGCCCCCCGGACATCAAAAGGGGGCCGACCATGACATGTAAAATAGCCTAAATAATAATGTACATATTTGCAACAATCAATGCCGTGTAATCACCAACAGTGGAAGGGGATACATATAATAGGCAGATATGCATGCACAAGTGTGGTCTACCAGGGTTTGGAGTGCTCTAGTGCAATCTACAGCACACATTTGCCCAATGTAGTAACTCATGGTTACAGGGCAGTTCCTATAAGCACACACAGTCTCATGTTATCCCTGGCAGCCCTCACATATGTCACTACAATTAGTTTAAATGCTATAGCGGTTCAATTTACATCAAAACAGTTTCATTTCAATGAGTTAGTTCCAAGAGTGTATGTTATTTTTACTTATTCCCCAAAATGAGAATGTATATCAGTCATGAGTATAATAGGAGTTAGTGCATTTTAGAAAAAATGACAAAAAAGTATTTTTGCCATATGTGAAGAAAAAGGGGGTCATAACGAACCCCAGGAATGTCCAATAATATTTTGGCAGGCTAAGAATTGGCACATGTCCATAGAGGCCAATAGAGATACGTTAATAAGAGGGTCAAGAGTCATATTGAATGTGCATAGGTGGTCAGATTAAATATAACAGCCATATTGTAACTGTTCGTTCAGACCCCTAGGTGAGACCGTGTCCAACTTGAAGATCCACCTAGCTTCACGCTGCAAGATCATGCGGTCCCAGTTTCCGCCCCTAATTGGTGGTTCGACTTTGTCGATGCCAATGAAAGAAATCACAGTTTTCCTTCCTCCATGTATGTTATTCACATGGCGCGCCAAAGCTAAGTTTTAGATATTATTCCTCACTGGTGCTATATTCCATTTCTCTGTGAGATTTGTCAACAAGAAACACCAACTGGTGATTCTTTGCTATTAATCGTTTTTTATCAGTGAACAAAAAAAAAAAAAAGGTCTGATGTCATTTCCTTCTTCAATATGTTCTTCATTCTCCACTAGTGTATGCAGGAGAGCAGACAGCTGCAGAACTACAAGGCTCAGTATACTCCATCCAATAGTGTATGCAGGAGATCAGACAGCAGCTGCAGAACTACAAGGCTCAGCATGCTCCATCCAGGACTGTATGCTGGAGGGAGAGTCAGGGGGAGCAGACCTACAAGGCTCAGCATCCTCGATCCAATAGTGTATGCAGGAGAGCAGACAGCAGCTGTCGAACTACAAGGCTCAGCATCCTCCTTCCAGGACTGTATACAGTATTTCTTTGCCCCCCCAAACAAAAAAAATGACGTGGGCTTCGCCATATTTTTGTATGCTAGCCGGGTACAGCAGGCAGGTACGGGCTGGCTGCCCCCAACCCCCAGCTGCCTATTTGTACCCGGCTGGGAACCAAAAATATAGAGAAGCCCTTTTTTTTTTATTTCATGAATTTCATGAAATAATTAAAAAAAAAAAATGACGTGAGCTTCGCCTAATTTTTGTGTCTAGCCGGGTACAACTAGGCAGCTGGGGATTGGAATCCACAGTGCAGGGTGCCCATGCTTTCTGGGCACCCCCGCTAGGAATTGCAGTCCGCAGCCACCCCAGAAAAAGGCGCTTTCATAGAAGCGCCATCTTTCGGCGCTATATCCAACTCTTCCAGCTGCCCTGATGCCGGGTGGCTCACTGGGTAATAATGGGATTAGGGCTAGCTGTATATTATCAGCTGGCCCTTAGCCCGAAATTCATGGTGTCACGCCAATATTAGGCATGGCCACCATGAATTTCTAGTAAAGATAAAAAAAACCACAACACACAGAAAAATATTTTTATTAGAAATAAAACACAACACAATTAGTGACTCCATCTTTATTGAAATAAAGAACACCCCTCCGCAGTAATCCTGGGTTAAGGGTCCCACGCCTTCCAGTCCGGATCCAATATCATCTGATCGGTTTGCTGGAAGGCAAAGTGATCAGATGATGTGTCAGGTTCAAGTGCCTGAATCACATCACACAGCAGCTGATTGTATAAAAGCAGTTTATACAATCAGCTGATTGTATAAAAGCAGTTTATACAATCAGCTGATGCATCGGTGCAAAAAAAAAAAATACTCACTTATGTGCATATTACCGGCAGCTCCTGGAGCGGAGTCTGATCCCGTCCGATCGCTGCAGGAGCTGCCGGTAATCAGGGATGAAGTCTCCCGACGCATCCGCTGATAGGTGAAACCGGCCGGCCGCTGGCGTCACCCCGAGACTTACGATCAGCTGATGCGTCAGGTGACTGCATCAGGTGATCCATCGCCAGGTCCTGCATCCTGCAGGCATACGTACCCGGGGAGACAGCACACACCCGGAGCGGCGGTACCGGGAGGAGGAGCTGGGAGCGGGCATGGCACCGGGACCCTGCAGACAGGTGAGTATGACTTTTTTTTCTACTGTTCACTTTTGATTTCGCAGCCGCTTCCACCTCCTGCCCGTACATGACGCCGCACGGAGCTGACATGCACAGGACTGGAGGTGGAAGCGGCGGTGACGGTACCGGGAGGATTCACACTTCTGTGTTTACTGACAGAAGGAATCCTCTTCCTGTACACATTACTTTACTACCCACCTCCTGCGTTTATAGCTGCGTTTTTGGTCTTAGAAACGCACCAAAACGCACCTATTTGCGTTTCTCATTGCGTCTTTCAACATCCCATTGCACTCAATGGATGAAAAGCGCAGTGAAAAACGCGGGATTAATTGACATGCTGCGTTTTTGTGGCACCACAAAAACGCAGCTGAAAAAAAACGCTGTGTGCAGACAGCAAAAATGAAAACTCATAGACTTTGCTGGGGAAGCAAAGTCATGCAGTTTTCTGAGCAAAAACGCACCCGAAAACTGCGCAAAAACGCCGCGAAAAACGCACTGTGTGAACTTACCCTCAGGCTCAGCTCACATTTATCCTGCACTTAAAGCTGAGCACTTACATCATGGTTTACGTGTAAATATCTGAAAAACTTAATTCAGACAAAATTTAAAAACGGGAAAATCACTGTATTGAGGCAGAGGGAATCACTTTGAACTCACATCCGACCTGTGGTCCGGGGCTTGTTATGTGTTTTTAAGTGTGCACAACAACAATTTGGGGACCTTTGAGAAGACTGACACCGCGGAACAGAGGCAAACACACTCAGGAGTAACTCTGCTGGCTCATTATAGTGAATGGATCCGTTGGGGATTTCACCGGAATCCTGTATTTCAGGGATGAAGATTTAAACCCTAGTGTAAGTGCTCAGTATAGAGCAGAGGATAAATGTGAACCGGTCCAAAATGTTCTGTACCACAAGTTGCTAGTCCCTGCTCAGGTCCATCATCTGTTAGTGTAAATATAGGGGGATTCAACGTTACTGGCAACACAAATGTTCTGGAACAGCGCTATGGCTCCCCTCACTCCTCCCAAAAGAAATCCAGCAAAAAACTTGGGCTCACAAATTCAAATGCCCCCTCCCTTCTGGGTCCCACAATGTGCTTATGTGCTTAAACCACAGTTAGCGTCCACATGTTTGGCATTGTTGTAATGAGGAAAGCCAGTTTAATTTATGGGGTGTGTGTCTCCAGAAGCACAAGCTGGGCACTACAATGTTCTGGGTACAAGTCCTTATTTGTAATTTTTACTTCTGCAACATTTACTGCGTTTGGCTCCATGGGTGTTTTCCAGATACAAAATTGTCACTACACCCAAGTAATTTTCAAAATGTGGTTACTTGAGGAACTTTTGCTTTTCTATCAAATGGAGTCCACAAACTATTGTAGGAAAATCTTTGCACCAAAAGTAAAAGGTTACTCCTTCCCTCCTTGAACCCTGCTGTGTGGTCAAACAGTCCTGTACATGAGGAGTATTGCCATGTTTAGGAGAAATTGTCTAACACATTATGGGGCCTTTTTACCTATTCCCATTATGAAAATTAGAAAACTAGGGTTAATCCATGTAATATGAAAATTGGATCAGATATGTTTGGCTAAAGGTTCAACGATGCACAAAAATTAATGGAAGTAATTGGTGCCCCTTACATTTTTCCACTGTACAATGTAAAAAAGAAATTCTGAGGTGAGAACTATGGATGTAGCAGAGGTGTAAAAAGCATAAACCCACATGTCCTATCTTGTATTATGGCATGTGTAGTGGAGTACCATTATTTTGGCCTAAGCCAATGCATTGGTATCTGTCTAGTTTCGATTTTTAATCTTCCAAACAGCCCAGTAGGAAAATCTTTGGTTCCAAAGGAATCCGAGGCCCATATAATGCCAGTCCACAGGGGCCCAAGACATGTGCATAATATGCGCTCTGTTCTACATCTCAAACAAGAGTCTCCCCTCAGACCAAGTTTATGCATACGTTAAGAGTTCCTTTAACCCCTTCACCCCCGGCCACTAAAACACCCTAATGACCGGGCCATTTTTTGCAATTCTGACCAGTGTCACTTTGACAGGTTATAACTCTGGAACGCTTCAACGGATCCTGGCGATTCTGACATTGTTTTTTCGTGACATATTGTACTTCATGTCAGTGGTAAATTTAGGCCGATATTTTTTGCGTTTATTTGTGAAAATTTAGGAAATTTGGCGAAAATTTTGAAAATTTCGCAAATTTCAAACTTTGAAAATTTATGCCCATAAATCTGAGAGATATGTCACACAAAATAGTTACTAAATAACATTTCCCACATGTCTACTTTACATCAGCGCAATTTTCGAAACAAATTTTTTTTCCGTTAGGAAGTTAGAAGGGGTCAAAGGTCATCAGCAAATTCTCATTTTTCCAACAAAATTTACAAAATAATTTTTTTAGGGACCACATCACATTTGAAGTGACTTTGAGAGGCCGAGGTGACAGAAAATACCCAAAAGTGACCCCATTCTAAAAACTACACCCCTCACACTGCTCAAAACCACATCCAATAAGATTATTAACCCTTTAGGTGCTTCACAGGAACCAAAGCAATGTGGAAGGAAAAAATGAAAATTTTACTTTTTAACACAAAAATGTTACTTTAGCCATAAAATTTTCATTTTTACAAGGGAGAAAAGAGAAAGTACACAATACAATTTATTGTGCATGTTCTCCTGAGTACGCTGATACCCCATATGTGGTAAAAATCAATTGTTTGGGCGCACGGCAGAGCTCGGAAGGGAAGGAGCGCCATTTGAATTTTTGAACGCAAAATTAGCTGCACTCATTAGCGGACGCCATGTCGGGTTTGAAGACCCCCTGAGGTGCCTAAACAATGGAGCTCCCCCATAAGTGACCCCATTTTGGAAACTAGAGGCCTCAAATAATTTTTCTAGATGTTTGGTGAGCACTTTGAACCCCTGGGGGCTTCACAAAAGTTTATAGCGTTGAGCCGTGAAAAGAAAAAAAAAATTTTTTACCACAAAACGGTTGCTTCAACTAGGTAGCTTTTTTTTTCACAAGGGTAACAGGAAAAAATGCACCATAAAATGTATTGTGCATTTTCTCCTGAGTACGCAGATACCTCATATGTGGTGGAAATCAAATGTTTGGACACACAGCAGTGCTCGGAAGGCAAGGAGCGCCATTTGAATTTTTGAGTGCAAAATTAGCTGCACCTGTTAGCGGACGCCATGTCGGGTTTGAAGACCCCCTGAGGTGCCTAAACAATGGAGCTCCCCCACAAGTGACCCCATTTTGGAAACTAGAGGCCTCAAATAATTTTTCTAGATGTTTGGTGAGCACTTTGAACCCCTGGGGGCTTCACAAAAGTTTATAGCGTTGAGCCGTGAAAAGAAAAAAAATTTTTTTTACCACAAAACGGTTGCTTCAACTAGGTAGCTTTTTTTTTCACAAGGGTAACAGGAAAAAATGCACCATAAAATGTATTGTGCATTTTCTCCTGAGTACGCAGATACCTCATATGTGGTGGAAAGTAATTGTTTGGGCGCATGGCGGGGCTAAGAAGAGAAGGAGCGCCATTTGACAGCAAAATTGGTTGGAATCATTAGCGGACGCCATGTCACGTTTGGAGACCCCCTATGGTGCCTAAACAGTGGAGCTCCCCCACAAGTGACACCATTTTGGAAACTAGAGCCCTCAAATATTTTTTCTAGATGTTTGGTGAGCACTTTGAACACCTGGGGGCTTCACAGAAGTTTATAGCGTTGAGCCGTGAAAAGAATTTTTTTTTTTTTTACCACAAAATGGTTGCTTCAACTAGGTAGCTTTTTTTTTCACAAGGCTATCAGGAAAAAATGCACCATAAAATGTATTGTGCATTTTCTCCTGAGTACGCAGATACCTCATATGTGGTGGAAAGTAATTGTTTGAGCGCATGGCGGGGCTCAGAAGAGAAGGAGCGCCATTTGACTTTTCAAACGCAGTGCACTGATCGGCCGCTGCAGGACGCACGGTCGGATGCGATAAAAAAAAGCGTCGGGGATACGTAAAAAAAAAAAAAGTCACGCCAAAAATTGACCATGGATGCAGATACGTTATGTGCATCCCTGATCAGCGCTTGGCGGGACGCACGGACGGATGCGATACAAAAAGCGTCGCAAATACGGAAAAAAGTCACGCCAAAAATTGAGCAGGGATGCCGATCCGTTATCTGCATCCCTGATCAGCGCTTGGCGGGACGCACGGACGGATGCGATACAAAAAGCGTCGGGGATACGGAAAAAAAAGTCACGCCAAAAATTGAGCAGGGATGCCGATCCGTTATCTGCATCCCTGATCAGCGCTTGGCGGGACGCACGGACGGATGAGGTGTAAAAATGGACAGGGGATACGGAAAAAAAAAAAAAAGTTATACTCACAGTACCCAGAGGACTAGCAGGAGGATCACTGACCAGAAGAGCTGCAGAGGAACAGATGGCAGAGAGATGGACAGCTTTACAGGAGCAGCAGGCAGATCAGCAGAATGCCCAGGAAGGACCCAGCGATGGACGCAGATGTGATCAGGCCGGTGAAGACAGGTAAGAGGACGTCGGGGGAGAGCAGAGGGGGAGAGGGGGGGGTGAGAGCAGAGGGGGAGGGGGGAGAGCAGAGGGGGAGAGCAGAGGGGGAGGGGGGGAGAGCAGAGGGAGAGGGGGGGAGAGCAGAGGGGGAGACCGGAGAGGGAGCTGCAGAAGCAGAATAGAAATAATG